>NC_051163.1:42536381-42570827 GCF_013339745.2 Dermacentor silvarum
GCTTAAAATTTCTGTTGACGTCACTAGCGTTTCACGCATAAAAGAACCACCCTTGCAACATATGTCATTTTTGTTGCAGCACCGCTGTGGATAGCCAATGCAAATTTAGGACTCCCTAGGAGCAGCGTGAATGAGTAGAGCAGCAAAGGGAAAAACGGCAATACGACCAGCAGCGCCACGGTGCCAAAATAATCATTACTACCCTTACTCTAAATTAGCTTTACTAACATTACACTAAAGTAATAAACATTGCATAACACGTTCAGCAATTGTGGTGGTGGTTTTCAACAGCTTCGCTGGACAACAATGTTCTCAGTGATGGCATCACGTGTAAGCTTTTTATATCTTAACAAATTTTAGTGATGACTACATTAAGCAATAACGATCCTTCTTGGGATAATTTGATCAGAGTCGTTTTACAATGCAAGTGTCATTGGCTGAAATCACAGTGCGAAGTACTTTTTGCTGATTGCGAGAAGTAAGTAACGGGAAGGCCTTCTTCCTGCGTTTTTTTTTTACTTCTACTCCCTCACTTTGGCTATCATTCCATATATACGCGCGGTCACTTATGTAGAGCTTACTACAAAATGGAAGCGTCAGCCAAGAGCCGGTTACATGTTCACAAACAATGTTTTCCTTCACGGGAAGCAGAACGCCACATCAACGCCTACGGTCATGGCTGAGAGCTGGCATAGCTGCGGTAACCAGGTGGGCAAGAAACATTTGATGTCTCACGGCACGTACTTTCAGCGAGCATTATTACAGTCAAACTAAAAAAGTTTATCAACAGCATCATTTCATCTCTTTGCTTGTGAGATAAAGAAGCAATATAGCTGTTCTTTTTCGCATCAAATGAAGATCTGTTTGCTCTAGAATCAAGGCCGAGTGTAGGGCTGCTAGTTTGAATCACTTCTGGTATGTAAAGTCAAATGCTATTTCTAGGCTTGCATTTGACTTCGAGTAACGGAAAGAATTCTGCATGCGTTTTTTTTCCTTTCTCCTCGCACGTTTTTGTGCTGTTATGTAGAGCTCATTGTACCTCAGGGTGAGTTTCTCTTGTTCTTATCGGTTTCCTTTGCGCTGTACGAAAGTTTTTTATTGCGCCCCTCATCCTTTGGCTGAAGGCCTCTCGTATGGAAAAATCTGTGTCCTTAAGTTTGTACCCGTTCTTTAGCATAGCTGCTTTCTGCCTTTTCACGCACAAAAAAAGGGAACACAGACATACGGAGGACTCTGTGTTGGCCATGTTCCCATCAGTGCATGTGCCTCTTTTCGTTGTGTGCTTATTGTGCCGTCCAGTGCTACGTATGCTACACTAACCACAATCTAAATACTGGTACTATTTATCGCTGCATTGTTGTTTGCGATGCGTCATGTTCCCAATTCTCACCAGTCTTTCTGGGGCTCTCGTGGCTGTCGATGTAGTTTCCAGCTGTGCAGAACTGTTGCTCGGGTTTGGTCTGGATTTCCGGCTTGGTCCTTGAAAACAATTGTTAAGCAATATTAGGAGAGCTATATCCCCGCACGACACATTGTACAATATATTGCACATTGCCTTCAACTTTCTAAATTCACTCGGAAGTGAATACAGCAAATATTCAATCTGGATAAGAAGTACGGTGCGTGTGTAACTGTAAGTAAGTAGTTTACTGTTATTCTTGTCATCTACTTTCGAGAAATTTGACACTCAATTGATCTCAAGTCAGCCGAAAGCAGCCTTGAGGTGTGTTTGTAAATCACGGAGATTGCGTGAAAATACAGAACACTGCTGCAACATCGCAATGTATTACACGTAGTAATCTTAATCTCTGCGTTTAAGAAATCAAAGTAAGTGTTTACCTGAACAAGTGGCGCACTATATGGAAACTTTTGCCAGGTTCACGAGAGGCAGATAACATTCACATACTATTGCATCCCCCCTCCGATAATTGTATTATTTTTTACCAGATTCAAATTTCCAAATCATGCATAAATAGTGCTTACATGTAATGGGACCTAAATTAAGACCTTTTCATTTTTCATTTGCGCCTACTTGGAAACCTCCGGACCGGATTTCTTTGAGGGGCTTTTAGATAAAAAAGAATGCGAATGCTTGCTGGATTTCCAACTTATTGAATATGTTCACCTTAAAACATCGTTGCTTAACAACAATGACCAAATTTAGCTTGCAAGGCTTTTCGTGGAAAGACCGTAGTCGGCACGCATCTGCGTCCTTATTATAGCCGCCCTCTCAAATGTACCGAGTGTATTACTTGGGCACTATAAACCACAGAAATCGAACACAACACTTTGGAAAGCTCGGAAGCAGCACCGCATTCGTAAAGCACTGGTGATGATTATTGATGTTATTCCTGCAAGGGCGCCCAAAGAGTCCCATGGCTACGGTTACGAACTGACAATGGTGCATAAACAGAGTTTTCAAGGCTAGATGTAACATGGCTATTTAAAGGCCTAAACACATTCGCTGTAATGTGCGTAAGCTAAATATGTAATAAAGCCATGATTTGACTCGAGAGGTGTGAGATGAGCGAAGGACATCAATGATATGCACCAAGAGGATGATATACCACAAGGTATGGGTGTCAGTAAATGGACGCTTCAAAGCAGGGCCTTGGAGGCACATGCAATAAAAAGCAGCAGCCAACATGAAGAGGATGTGTTTTGAATCCTTTTGCTTTATGACTTGCAAAGTGTCAACATCGTGTAAAAAGGCCAACACGGCCTTACTGTAAGAAAATTCTTTCTTTGCCAAGAAGTATTGTCGGATGTAGTGTGATTGGCTGTCAGTAGGCTCAAGGAAAATTCTTTTTTTTTCTCTCAGTGTTTGCTAAACGACACTCCAACATGACGTGGAAGACGGGCAGCATCTGGTCGCATTTGCCGGAGACAGGAGCTCATACGTGCGGAATATTCTAAGTCGTCAGAAAATCACCTCAAGTAGCTGTCTTTTCTTCCTTAAAGGCCAATTTCCCAACGCGGCTTAATAAAATGCATCTAATATGACATTTGAGTGTCCTAGTCCCAGATCTATTGCGAAATGGTTCTAATTTTACGCCCAAAAATTGCTTCATGTTCGTCGCAGGAACTGCAATGGAACTAATGCTATCTTTAGTTGCTAAGGACTTTGCAATTTAATCGGCAAGCAGGCTGCATTGAATGCTTCTATGCCCAGGCACCAAGATATTATAGCATCTTGGTAGCACATGTACAAGTAGCACATAGCAGATAATAACGTTAATTTATACAGGGGTTTTGTGCTTCTGTAGGGCTTTCAAAATTTTCAGGATGCTTAGGGAGTCTCTGAATACAATTGCCTTTTGTAGCTTTAATTTCCTGATGTGTTTTACAGCTCATAATAAGCCCAGATCTCTGCGGTGAGGACGCTTGTTTCAAGCTGCAGAACGTGGGATTATGATAACGAGGGATCCCCTGCTGCATAAGACACGGCAGCATGTGATCTTGATGCATTTGTATAAGTTGGCAGCCATCAGTACACTGCCGGACGTTTTAGGAAATGCATTTTATTGTGCGTCTCTAGAGCAGTTCAGTGAGTGCATTTTTGACCGCTACAAACGATGTGTCACACTGAATGAGCTTGTCCATACCCGCAGTTTATGTGGCGAATGGTCCTGTGGAGAAAGCGGTTGAGCTCGACGTCATACAGCACACAAATGCAGAATCCCTGCAGTTTTGCAAACTGGGCTAAAAATAAATATAGAGAAACGAATCACCAAAGTGCTGCTTATTTTGCCACCTTACCGTGCATTAGTTTGATGGAGAGATAAAAAAATACATGTGCACCATCATTTCAGTGCTCGTTATTGGACCATAGGTGA
The DNA here is from genome assembly GCF_013339745.2 of Dermacentor silvarum. Taxonomy (NCBI): domain Eukaryota; kingdom Metazoa; phylum Arthropoda; class Arachnida; order Ixodida; family Ixodidae; genus Dermacentor; species Dermacentor silvarum. The sequence goes on from NC_051163.1 coordinate 42,540,218, forward strand.
AGAATACTTGGGAAGCCCTCCCCTACGTTGTCCCCCGAAACGACTGTGATTCAAAAACTTTAAATCTTTCGTTTCAGTTCAGTTTCGTACGAGGCTGACAAAGAAACAGTTATTCACTTATTTTATACGGGCGGTTGATATATTATTTCTTTAATGGTATCCCACGTAATCAAAGGCATTATATACAAGACAGCAGCGACGCCTGCCCGTGCCCCCTTCGCTTCATAAACAATTTTATCAGTGACGCACTTTTTTCCAGTCTTCGTACAGTTGAAATATTCACGAAGCCAATAACTCAAAATGAAGAAAAATGAATTCTAAGGTTTAACGCGCGAAAACCTTGATATGAATATGACGCCCGCCATAGTGGTGGATTCTGGATTTCTATTGACCACCTGTCGTTCTATAACGTGCACCGAATGCACCGCACACGGAGATTTCCGCATTGCGCCCTCATCGAAATGCGGCCACCACGGCCGCGATGTGATACCTCGCGACCTCGGGAAAAGGAGCCTAGGCCACATACATACATATGGAGCCTGCCCAATGGCGATTCTGCGGCCACGAATCGTGTACATTTACGAATTATTGAAACGTCAATGGCAAGAACGTAAACTAGCACATTTCTCAAATTGCGGTCTGATCGGAACGTGGTGTTGCGTGCGTTGACGTCATTTTCTTGAGAGTACCATCGCTCCTTAAGATACACATTGAATATCCCCCATGTAATTTGGCGCTAGCAAAAACAGGAGCCAAAAAGCTCTATCAAGTTTGTTCAAAGCTTGGTAGGTTTTTGTTTTGTATCTACGCTGTCGTTGATACGGTTCTTGTGCAACACTTTCTAAAAAAAACAATTCGTGAAATTGCGCTCTTGGGTTTCATCTAAAACCGCATGAGGTCGAGGTGGGACTGCGCGATATAAGAGGGGAGCTAGTGATGATGCAAGAGTTCACACATATTCGGAGATTCCATTAAAAACCACTCGAAACGTGTCTCATTAGGACCTCTTAGGTTTAGGCGCTCGTTTGTAGCAAGGGCTCAGTGCCGCACGTTCTTTTACTTCATCAAATTAAGGACAGGCTAGGCTTTCTGTAAGCCTCAAAGATGTTTTCGAATTTTGGTTACAACTATAGGTGTGAGTGCAAGCCCACGTCGGAGGCGAAAAACAACCTGTTTTTTCTCTCGCTTGGTTTCGAATATTCCGTAACAATGTAGACATCTGCGCTGCTCTCGGCGTTTGTCCTGAACATCACGTTTCTACGTCTCGCCGAAACCATCACCAATGTCCAAAACTGTGCTCTCAGTGCTTCATGAAGCTGTGACGTCATGAGCACGGCTTAATCCCCTGTTGATACCTGAGTGTCGTAAACGTTTAAAAATATGGAATTGTATAACAGCGTATACACAATGATGGTGGGTACAGGTGTGCGCGGCAATTTATAAGATGTGTTACCCAAGCCTGTGTCTGAAATGTACTGAGAAAACATGATGACACAATAACCTTGTCTAGGTATTAAGCTGCTGCTTGAGCAGGCAATGTGCACTTTGGAATGCGTGCTCAAGGATCACTTTAGGACATATGCAAAGTCCAGGTTTCTAATGTAATATGTCCACTGACGGAACATTCGGGAAGGTTACTAATAACAATGAGCGCAAGAAGAAAAATTTGCCGCGTATCTGCGTGCTTCGCTGCAAATGTCGTCGAAAGACGATAGTCTTCTGCCGGCCGTACTACATGAGTGCTGGTCTGATCCGCGGCCACCCGTGATGCTGTTCTCGTACCATTTCCGTCCTGGCATGAAGGTTTGTTTGAACAGATTTCATTTTACCGCATTATTTCATCAAGCGGCCATTTATGTTTTGCCCTGCCTCAGACAGCGCTTCCTTTATGTTGAATCGGCCGCATCTGGCTGGCATTGATAAAATTGAGGAGGCGCTGCGTGAGACATGGACGCCATCTGGAAATACATCGGGAAACATGAGCTTGTACAGAGGGTTTCCTTCCTCCATGGCAGAGGGCGCTCATCGGCGCGCAGTCGGGGAACGTCGTTCGTCGGCGCGCATAGCATGGCATTTTCAGCGCAGCTTAAGAAACTAGGGTCTTTAGAGTTACGTATCTATGTATTTTCTATTAAAGGAACACACCTCCTAATACTTACCTAGTGATGTTGCGCCTCAGATATGCGTAATATTTATTTTGTGATCGATAACGTTCACAAGTATGAACAGCCGTACTAGTTTAAGTAGTGTGGGCGGTAAGCAAGTGGTTCAACTTTAGGCGGGTTGCTGAATCGGGTGACAGTCAGACAAACAGACAGACAGACAGACCAAATTTTCAGCGTTTAAGTTCCCTAAGAAAGACTATCGTCTTTAAAAAGGACACTTACCCGCATACTGATGGCCATATCCAGGCAAGAACAAATCCCATGAGCGTGCCAGGTAGTTGCCGAAGTTCAATGAATTCCACCTGGATGGGCTTAAGCATGTTGGGGGGAGGCAGCCTGGATGCAAAGTACGATGGATATCAAAGTTGTCGCTTACTAAGAAATATACCTGCCGGGGTGGCTCAGTCAGCTAAGGCGTTGCGCTGCTGAGCACGAGATCGCGGGATCGAATCCCGGACGCGGCGGCCACATTTCGATGGAGGCGAAATGCAAAAACGCCCGTGTGCTTGCGTTGTAGTGCACGTTAAAGAATCCCAGGTGGTCAAAATTAATCCGGAGCCCTCCACTACGGCGTGCCTCATAATCAGAACTGGTTTTGGCACGTAAAACCCCAGAAAGAAGAAGAAGAAGTACTAAGAAATATACCCATAAAGCTGGGCTATTCTAACGGGTCAACACAGGTGAGGACGACACGGGTATAGTTGCTCCCATTTATATACCATGAAAAGGAAAAAAAACAATAAAAAACAAATCATAAGCCTTACAAACGGCAAATATTGGACTATGTCATCCTACCATAACAAATTGCCCCACTGCCCACACGCTTCCTAAAGGGTACTTCTCGCAATTTGCAATTTTTACTAGCATTTCAGATGGCTTTCTCAAGCTGAATTTTTCTTTCTTCACATTCCAGTGCTTGTTCTGTGTCGATGACAATTGCCCTAGAATAATGTTTGTGTGCATAGCAGCCGAACACTTTTACTTCTGTCACCTTACGCGTCTCGACAGCCCACCGTTGTCGGAGGACGTTATTTTAGGCCCTTGGCCAGACACTCAATCAAGTTTCAAGGCCATGCAGGTGCTACTGAACTTTTTAAAAAGTACGGGCCTGGACTGTAGGCTTTGAGCATGCCAAAGTGCTTGCCATATGTTTCACATCCTCCTTCTCTCATCATCGTCACCCATCATGCGCCTCTTTCTTCCCTCTTTCTTTCCCTCTTCCCCTTACCCTGACGCAAAGTAGCTGGCTAGAGGAATTTACCTCAGGCCGAACTCTCTGCATTTCGCATAATTAAACTTATCTCTCTCTCTCTACTTCTGTCATAGATGATAACGTAGAAACTATACTCTGCCACTGTCCATTTCTCTATATTGTCGCGACGTCGGAAACTCGAGGAAAAAATGAAACGCACTTATCAGCAGGGGCTAGAACGGACGGCTTTTTAAACCGCGCGCTAGTCATTGCTGCTGCTTCTTCTTTTTGCTCTATATTTTTCACAAGTGTCGTTATGTCTTGTTACGTCGTCGTCTTTGCCGCACTACATACGCGGCATTAGCCTCCCTCCCAAATGAAGCATCTTCCCGATGCGCAACTTAAGCGTATGCATATACGAGACACTAAAACATGAGGCACGGCTTCATACGCACCACATGCACCACTTCGGGTGGGTGCTTGTGGCACCGCGAACAAGCTTCACCATGGGGTACAACTTCGTAATTGACGTCTTTACCTCGTCGTATAACTGTGTATGGACCAAAATATCGCCTTAGTAGTTTGTAAAAACGTCCCCTACGCCGAATGCGTATCCAAACCCACCCGGTCTCGCTGGTTGCGTAGCCGACGAATTTGTGCTGACGATTGTACCGCATTGCGTCCTGGTCTCACTGGTGACGGATGCGTACACTGGCTTCTTCTGCACGCTGAGCAAATTATTCAGAATCTGCATGGATGTCGTCGTACTCGTGGGGCAGCATTGCATCCAAAGTTGTCGTGGCTTCGCGACCATGTACCAAGCTGAATGATGTAATACGAGTCGTTTCCTGTTGGGCGGTGTTATATGCGAAGGCTACATAAGACAATTTATCATTCCAGTTATTATGGTGTACGCCGACGTACATGGAAAGGATGTCTGCGAGTTTCTTGTTCAAACGCTCCGTTAGACCATTCATTGTTTCTTCCTGGGTAGCATTTGTCTCCGTATAACTGGTACCATCGCTCCTTAAGATACACATTAAATATCCCCCATGTAATTTGGCGCTAGCAAAAACAGGAGCCAAAAAGCTCTATCAAGTTTGTTCAAAGCTTGGTAGGTTTTTGTTTTGTATCTACGCTGTCGTTGATACGGTTCTTGTGCAACACTTTCTAAAAAACAATTCGTGAAATTGCGCTTTTGGGTTTCATTTAAAACCGCATGAGGTCGAGCGGAGTGACCGTGGTCATCGCTGAGATGTGTTCATGTTTTTGCCTGTGCCCGCGTGAAACCATGCTTGTTAATTTATTTCGCAAGTTCACAACAGTTTATAAAGCCGATAAATCTGCAATTCTTACTTCGTATGGCTGTCTATTATTCTCTATCGCAGCCAATGCTTCTCCACTCCAGGCATGAAAATTTTGTTGACTGGAGAAGGATTCTAACTTACGACCTTCAGATTAGATGTTCCCTGTAGTTTAAGTTGGAGATGGTCCAAGAAAAGCGATGCCAATTTTGGCGAATGCCCCCCCCCCCCCGGTACCTCTACTGGACGTAGGAGACCAGCTGACTTGTCGGGTGGCACTTTGCGTGTTTGGCAGTCAGGACAAGTGCGTATATAATTTTTAATATCGGCTGGGAGCTCCGGCCAATAATACTTGCGCCTCTCTCGGGGCAATGTTCGTGCGGAGCCCAGATGACCTGAGGTGGCCTCATCATCACAGGCTGTGAGAATTTCATTGCGAAGCGAAGCAGGCACGACGAGCAAGTAAGTGATTCCCATCGTAGAAAAGTTCTTATTATAGAGAACATTGTCCTTCAAACAAATTGATGCCAGACTTTGTTCAAACAGTCGAGGTACGTCGTGGCCTCGGCCTTCCAAGAAATCCATAAGTGAAAGCAGTTCTGGGTCGTCACGCTGCTGCTGGGAAATGGCAAATGTATCGACAATTACCAAGAATTCAGCGTCTGTGTCCTGATCCTGGGTGACAGAAGGCTGTACTGGTGGCCGAGAGAGGCAGTCGGCGTCGGTATGCTTTTTCCCTGATGGTGTATATGACGGTAATGACAAACTTCTGAAGCCTGAGGCTCCAGCGCCCCAATCGACCGCAGGGGTCTTCAATATTAGTCAGCCAACAGAGAGTGGTGGTCACTGACGACGGCAAATGAGCGACTGTACAAATAAGGGCGAAATTTAATAACAGCCCACACTACGGCGAGACATTGCTTCTCCGTAGTGGAATAGTTTTTTTCTGAGCGAGAAAGACTTCTGATGGCGTAGGCTATCCCTTTATTGGTCTGCTTTCACCCTTACTGCGTCTAGGTTGGCCGGTTTCTTCTTGACTAGTTTTACTCTTTCTCTCTTCAAGCTGAGAGAAAACTAGCCGATGGTCACTGCACTTTAGCCTACTTAACACTTCTACATCCTGCACTTTGCTGGGATCGGCAGAGAGTATGAAATCTATTTCATTCCTTGATGGCAGAAAACTAGTTGGGGTGATGAAGTTAGGAAATTCGCAATCGAAATTTCGAACCATCTAGCGCAAGACAGTCACAGGGAGAGGCCTTCGTCCTGCAGTGGACATGAATAGGTTGATGATGACGATGAGGGATGTAGTGGCCAAATACTGCACCAGGGAGGCCGATTCCTGATCTGGTGAGGGAGTAACATTGTTGAAGCTTAGTGGCCCTTCCTTACTTGTTTACACCTGGACTAGCATAGCAGCACTAGCTTTTAGCAATATTGCTTTGCCGGTGTCAGGCGCCACTCCAGGCATGAAAATTTTGTTGACTGGAGAAGGATTCTAACTTACAACCTTCAGATTAGAGGCAGGGTGTTCTCCGCGCCACCACCAGCACACATTAACAAGCTTTAAATACGGTAAAGTTCAGTGCGCACCCAAAAACAATTTGTTTCACTTCGCGTTACTTTATGGGTGAAGCCTCCGCATTCCGGAGCGAACGGCCCAACTGCGAGAGCGAGCGACAAGAGAAACCGCGAGAGGCATGGAGGAGAGCCCGGGTGAGGAGCAATGTCGCAACCTTTAGTTTTATTTACGGGATTTAATTAGGATTGATGATGGGCACCATCTGGTTTCAATTGTGCCAACTGCTTACACCAAATCATCTAGATAGAGCCTTCCATCCAGCATCTATATAGGGCATCAATCCCTCTAAACGGGCCTTGACCGTTGTTAGAAATTGCACATGTCAAGGTTTTCATGTTCGTTTATGTGAGTATTTGCCCACATTTTTTTCTCCATTTCAAAGAATTATAGGTAGAGGCATAGGTTATTTGAAGAGGCAGGCAGCTTGAACATGCAAAAATACAATCCAGTAGGGATGATCAAGATCTTTCTCTGCAATATTGAAGTCCAGATGTTATGTGAGTATTTACCCACATTTTTTTCTCCATTTCAAAGAATTATAGGTAGAGGCATAGGTTATTTGAAGAGGCAGGCAGCTTGAACATGCAAAAATACAATCCAGTAGGGATGATCAAGATCTTTCTTTGCAATATTGAAGTCCACATGAAGTAAACCATAAAAGGCATAAAAATGTAGAGCAATGACTACTTACAGGTCTGATCACAGAGCCTTGTGAGAGAAGGCGGTCCCAGTCTTCTCTGCCAATGTGGTAGTGAGTCTTCGACTTCATCATAACTTTCTCCTCTGGCAAGATGCGGCCTTCAAGATTCAAGGCACAGGTGCGGCAATCCTGCGCTTGTGAAAAAGAATACAGTATTATTCGCGAGGTAGCCGGTGCAAACAAATACTACATGTTTATCAAATTAGGTAGCGTGTAACATAGCTAATGCTTGCCGTAATTTGCTCTTAGAGCAGGAATGGCTCATTATGTCTGGTATGTCTGATGCTGTTGCTTTCTGAGACATCAGCCAGAGAAACGGCAGTACCACCATATCTTAAGTTTGATCTCTATGGCTGTCATACAAATGAAAAGCAGGAAGAAAAAAGGTTCGCGGTAGGGTGAAGATATGGGACATACACTTTGTATTGAACAGATAATTTTTTGAAGCAGGGTTAATTTTGTTATCAATACCGGTTTGGACCACATAAGGCTGCGATATTGAAGATGCCATAACACTAGTGAATGATAAACGATAAGCTCGATCTTAGCAGGTAAAGACTGTCTGACGTGGGTGATCGTCTCTATAGCGGATGAAATTTTAGTTTGGAGGAGCTATACATGTTCATTGCAGCTTGGTTGCCTTGAGAAAGTTACACCTAGTGTTTTTACCGCGTCCGCTATATCCTGTTTTATTCCCCAAAGCATTTAGTTGCCCAAGCATTTTTCGCCTTTTGGTCTGTATAATACCGCTTTACATTTAAGGCGATAGCAATTATAAGGACACTCCAGGCGCATTTTTTCCGTCGGTGTCGCCGTGATGTTCGGCATAAAGTTCAAGTGCGATACCATCGTGGCCGCGGGCGTAATGCTGTGTGTGTGTGAGTGAACGCGTGCGAGCGTTACCAAAGGATGGCGGCTCGATCTCGGACACGTAAGGGAGGAAGGCCGGGAGGAAACGCGCCGTGCTTCATTGTGCGCAAGGCACCGCTGATAGGGGGGGGGGGGGGGTTCCACTCCGGTGGCGGCTGCGTATATATATGGCACGGCTGAGCGCGGGCGCATGAGTCTAATCGTGAAAGCGATCTGCGATGAGTATAGTGTCTAGGTACGCCGAGGGCTGATAGCTTCGTGTGCGCCCTGTTCTCGCCGCGTAGCTCGCGTTAAAGCGAAAGACAGCTTCTCTTGCTGCTGCTACCGCGCTTCATCACGCCGGAGTTTCTGCGGAGTCTCCGTGGTCATCGCTGAGATGTGGTCATGTTTTTGCCTGTGCCCGCGTGAAACAATGCTTTTTAATTTATTTCGCAACTTCACAACAGTTTGTAAAGCCGATAAATCTGCAATTCTTACTTCGTATGGGCGTCTATTATTTTCTATCGCAGCCAATGCTTCTGCTTGCAGGAGAAACTGCGGCTTTCTTTAGAGTTTACCTTGAAGCAGTTCAATTTTGTTTATGTTTCTAGATTTACAAGCGTTCTGTTGATTCTTTTTTTTACGTTTAGTTCAGATGAGTCAGCCGCGAGAAGTGTATTGTCAGCATATGCCAATACATGTGCTTCATTTATGGCTTGTTCAATATCACTAACATAAAAATCTTGAATTCAAGAATGGCCCTAGGATGCCTCCTTGGGGAACACCGGCTCTAATTAGTAACCGGAGAGATATGCCGGAGCCTGTGTGAGTAACTGCGCCGTATGTGATAGGTAGGAATTTGATAAATCATGAGCAATGCTGCTGGCTACATACTTTTGTATTTCGAAAGAAGCGGCAAGTATAGAAAAGTTTAAATGCTTTTGAAAAATGAGTATAAACACTATTTCAATTTCTCTCCGGCTGAAGTCTTTAATTATACATTATTTTTTGTGTTAAAAATGCAGCCTGTCGGCAGACGTTTTCTCAAAGCATGTCGACAGTCGCTAGGAAGCTAATGTTTGTTAAAAATTGACACGATTCTCAAATGCATTATCGTTTCTATCGCTTTAGAGAAAATAGGAAGAACGAAGATAGTGTGGTAGTTGCTTGGGGCGTTCCTGTTACCTTGCTTAAGCATCGGTACTACTCGGGCAACCTGCATGTCTGCGGGAAAAACGCCTGCAGACAACATTACATTGAGTATAGGGGCCAAGACCGGAGCTCATATGTCTAGTGTGGGTTTCACAGGCCAAGTTTGAAATGCACGCACATATTTAGATTTTTTACGGACCTGAAACAATAATAAACTTCTGCGCAGCTAGAAGAGGGGAAAGTATACACGCATGCATTATTTTACTAATTTCACTGCTGAATGAAAATATGTAGAATGATGTCGCAAGTGATCCCCCGGAAAGCTGTTTTTCGCCATATTGGATGCAATGTACAACTCAAGGACGGGTGCTTAAGTACAGGAGTGCGTTTAAGTTTCGCGTGTCAGATCGTTGCACGTTTTCCCCCGGAAATAGGTTAATTAGGTAAGCATCCTATGCTTCTGTGAGCGTTGACGTGTGCTTGCTATGACAAGTTTTGAATTCCTCCAAGTAATGCCGGCTGCCTGGCTCTTACAAAGTTCACACATTGTGTGTGTTAGTGCTTTTTCATTAAAAGTAAATCATAACTGACACATGGATGGCGCGCCTTCGAATCTGCACGGTGATTTCTTAGCGATAAGTGGGCGTCGAAGCATTTTGTTGAAAAATGCAATAGAAGACGTGTAAGTAACTCTAGTAATATTGGAGCCACACGGCTATTCTAAACAGTTTGGCTTATGGCTCACCAAAATGAGTGAGAGCGTTGTGGTCTAAATACCTGGATAAATTTCGACTGTGATTTTTGTGCGTTTTAAGATAAGTATTCGTCACAAGCCTAAATATCCCGAGATGATCGCTAATACCCGTGCCACAAAAATTGGCTGCTATTACAGCGAAGCTGTTGGCAGAGTTTTCTCGCGGCTTCATCGAAAGAGAAGAAAACAATCCTCCAGCGTTTAAGAATGAGAGTTTCAGTGATTGAAGCAAAACGTGCATACATTCTTTGGAATCACGCATCCAACATACATCACAGCATTTGTTTCAATAAAAAACAAACACAAAACAAGCATCCGAACTCTATAATTGATAAGGCGCTCGTTACAGCAATGCAAAGCACGTAGCGCTCCCAGCATGCGTTTCGCGGTAAATATTACTGTTGCGCAAACAGCCTTGGCAACGGCAGCTGCCGACGTGTGGATTGATAATCACTAGCGTTTAATATATAAAAGAACCAGCCTAGCTACAGGTTTGATTGCTGTTGCAGCACCGCAATAGATCGGCAACGCAACTTTACGACTCCCAAAGGGCAGCGTGAATATGTGGAACGACAAAGGGAAAATAAACGGCAGTACGACCAGCAGCGGCGCCATGCCAAAAGGACCATTACTACCGTTACTCTAAATTACCGTTACTAACATTACTCTAAAGCAATAAAGCATTGCGTACCCCTGTCAGCAGTTGTGGCGGTGGTTTTCAACAGCTTCGCTGGACAACCCCTTCCCCAGGGCCAGGATCGTGAGTACACTTTTTAAATCTTCAATAATATCAGTGATGGCACCATCAAGTAATCACGACCCTTCTTGTGATAAAATAATAGTTTTTAACACAACCCAACCGCCATTGGCTGAAATCGGAGAGCGAAGTACTTTATTGCTGATTTCGAGAAGTAAGTAACGGGAAGGCTTCCGTTTTTTTTTCACTCGCTCATTTTTTTCTTTCCGTATACACGCGCGGTCACTGCAGAGCTCATTGCACCCCAGAGTGACTTTCTCTTGTTCTTCTCAGTTTCCTTTGCGATGTGCCAAAGTTCACACACAGATTACACAAACTGAACACTATGTGCTGTGCATGTACCCGAATGCATGTGCCTGTTTGTGTTGTGTGCATTATCGTGCCGTCCATTGTTACGTATGCTGCACTAACCACAATCTAATTCTTGTTACAATTTATCGCCGGACGGTTCTTTACGATGCGTCATGTTCCCAATTCTCACCATGTATATCTGGGGCCTTGGTGGTCGTTGTAGTAGTTTCCTTCTGTGCTCCAGAACTTGGATGTCGGTCTTCGTCCTTGAATATAAATGTTAATCAATATAGAGAGAGCTATATGTGGAGCTGGCCAGAGATGCTTTGCAATTATATCATCGCACGATACAAGATATGCGAGCCATATGTATTTGAGATACAGATACAAGACCCCAATGCAAATATACCGGATACAATGCTTACCATTTGTATCTTAACATACTTCGACACATTTGCAAACTTCTGATTATAGATCTGTATAATGTTGGAGCAAACGTATGTGCACACAAATGTTTGCTTAAATATTTTTCAACTCCGAACAACTTTGTTTCATTTGAGGGAAATGTATATCAGTATCTCATAATGTTTGTCTTTCACGCTCGAAATATATTTTCAGTCCGAAAAAAATTATTTGCGTTACTTATTCTGCTTAACACAAAAGCTTTTTACGCGCAGCGCTGTCAGCGCTTTTTCGTTTGTTGCCTTTGTAATTGATTGAAGTCACTCCTCTGCTTGCCGACCAGCAAGCTGATCGCAATCTAATTACAAAAACGTCCAGAATAATCCTCTGCACGATGGCGCTAATACCGCTGTGGAGTTCTACCTTGTCCGTAAAACCAAATATCAAGAAAACAAAAGGTCGGCTCCGCGGAGACATTCGCGCGCTTGCTTTTGACGAGACGGCGCGAGCGCCGCCACGTGGCTCAGCTCCACCAATGGGGACGAGCAGACCTCATCGCCTGTACTCGCTGGAGGGCTCCGGCGGCAAAAGGATGCCATGGCCATTGGTTTATTGAGGCGGCTTCGTGGCAGCAGTATAAACATGAGAAGCGGAGTTCAGTCAACATTTATAGTTTGCAACAGTAATGTTGCAAAATCAGTTCTTGTACCTTAAGATGCGCATTTGATGTATTGCAGCTATTGATAGACGTCTTTCCAGGCATATCATGATATGTATACAAGATGCCCACAATATATTTTCAACCAGTAATCACGTCAAGATAAAGGTATTTTGTCCACTATTCCTACCTGATACAGGCGCACATCATAATTCTTAGGCAGAGTCATTTATTGGAAATGAACACGCGCAACCCCTTGAGTCAGAGCACAGTACCTGCTAATCCCACAAAGTTCCTTTTGACATGAAGGACTATAATATTCCAGTTTTACCAGAAATAGGCTGTGTTCAGTCGTTAACCAATTAATGAAGCGGAGACTTTAAGGCCCAATAAAATGCAAGCTATAGCAGCTTTCTCAGTCACACAGGTAGCTTTCGTTAGGGGGCGTCGTCCATCAGCCTGACACGGAAATTCGTGAATTTAAATTTAACAATAAACCAGCTTTGGGTAGCTTTGTATTATCTTTACCGGAACTCACTGTTAGTTCGAGGACCTTTTAGCAATGCATGGAGTAACGAAATAAAGTGTCTGGTTGAAACAGCCATTGGAAACCAGTCACCCACTAATGCGTGTCAATGCATGCGCTTGGTAAACTGGCCGTGGGATGTGGGTTTTTGTCAGACTATTTCTCAGGTGGCGGCGACCACATTAGTAGCTTCATCGATGACGGGTAGCTTATCGCTTCCCTTCCTAAAACTCAATGTACTTTGCGCTTTTTTTTTTCAATGGCGCACTATTTGAAAACTGTTGGCATGTTCACAAGAGGCGGATTACCTTTACATACAATTTCAGCGCCCCTTCGCTCATTTTAATAATCTTACGAGATACAAATTTACAAACCTTGCAAAAATAGTGCTCACATGCGATCCTACTTGAATTAGGCCTATTTCATTTTCACTTGCACTCTACTTAACAGCCTCGGGACCAGATTTCTTTGAGGGGCCGGTTCGCTGAAAAGAATGCGACTGCTTGCTGGATTACCAACTTACTGAAGATATTCACCGCAAAACGCCGTTGGGAAACACCAATAAGCAAATCAGCTTGCAAGAGTTCTCGAGGAAAGGCAGTATTCTGCACGCGTCTGGATCGTAAATCTAGCCGCCCTCTCTCATGTACATACTGTATTACTTAGCGACATTAAACCACAGAAACCGATCACAACCAGTTTGGAAAGCTTGGAAGCAGCGACCCCACTCGTAAAGCACTGGTGATGATTATTTATGTTAATCGTGCAAGGGCGCCCAACGAACGCCATGACTATGCATGGTGATGAACTCCCAATGATGCATCACCTAAGTTTGTAAGGGTAGATGTATTATGACTGTGTTGAGGCCTAAATACATTCACTATAAAGTTCCTGAGATAAATATGCTGTAAAACCAAGATTCTGACATGTGAGGTGTGAGATGTGCGAAGGACATGAATTATATACAACGCGAGGATGGCATGCCACAAGGTATGGGTGTCAGTAACTGTAAGCTTGAACGCATGACCCTGAGCGCACATGCTCTAAAAAGCGTTATAGCGTGGCAGCAGCCAACAATGAGAGGATATGTTTCAAATCTTTTTGCTTTATGGCTTGCAAAGCGTGAAGATCGTGCAAAAGTACAAAACCCTACAGATAGGAGGTTCATCACTGGCCAACAGGGAAGAGTATGTAAAATGGGCGGCCTATAGTCGGAAGAAAATGACCTCAGCTTGGCATCTTTTCTTCATTACAGGCCAATTTCCCAACCCGGCTCAAATAAGTGTAGCTAAAACGACATTAGAGTGTCTTCAATTTTTTGGCAAATATTTTGCAGTTTTCGCGCAAGAATTAATATCTTCATGTTCATTTCAGGAACTACAATGGAAGTAATGCTGTCTGTAGCTGCTAACCAATTTGCAATTTCACCGGCAAACACGCTGCCTTGGATGCTCTTTGCCCAGGTACGAACATATTACAGCGTGTCGGTTAAATGTATAAGTAGCAAGCACATACCGTATAATAAAGGTAACTGATTACAGGGTTTTTGTGTTTCTGCAGGGCCATTAAAGCTTTCAAGATTCTTATGGAGCCTGTGAATACAATTGACTTTCATAGATTTAATTTCCTGACGTGTTTTACAGCTGACAACGTATATTAAGCCAATGCGGTGAAGATGCTTGTTTCAAGGCGCGGAACGTCGGATTACGAGAATGAAATATCTACTTCTGAATAAGACATGCCGTTATGTGATTTTGATGCATTTGTATAAACTTCCATGCACGAAGTGCATGAAAGTGCTCTCTGGAGCATGTTAAGTGACATCTACAAACGATGCGTCACACTGTATGAGCTGCAGTACACGCGTTTTAATCCCGAGAAGGTAAAGGCGAACCGATAAAGAAGTTTAGCCATGCGTAGACGCGGCGCACAACGAAAATCCTGCTGGATGGAAGGAACAGCGCCCATGTGGCTATCAAATCACCTCACAACGCTGGCGCCATGAAGAGTGCTGACAGTGGTGGGGGCGTCGGACCACGCTAAGTCGAGTGCGTATAATTATGAAAAGATGAGCTCAGCAGAAACGACAGGGTGCTCATACTGTGCTGCAAACACCGGTCATGCCAGGAGAGAAAGGCAGAAAGCTGCCCCAGCTCAGCCACCGAGCTAGGTGACTCGACGGTAGACGGTCCGTCATCTTCTCTTGGAAGTCTTTTCAGCCGAATAAGCTACGCGTCTCTGGAGATCCTTTAACCCGTAGAGTTACATGCAATCACTAGAGAAACTGCGGCGCTATGGGACCTGGAAGCAGGACAGTTCAGCCACCATAGCAATGATGAATAGTACATGGATTAGCCTAAACTTCGTCATTCTGGCTTTTGGATGGCTTGGTGAGTTTGCTTGTCGGTAAGTACTGCGCTTTAAATAGTTAAATAAACTTTACTATAATTTTCTGACGGCAGGATTTCAACACTGTAGCTCTAGCACAGAAGCCCCATATCGAAACCATTATGCCACAGCGGGTACCGCTGCAATTCGCAGTGATTATGCGTGCTTGCAGAATCTTATTACCCTCTGCATTAAACAGGTGTAAACTGCTTTGAAATTGATGCCAATTTAAGTCTAGATGAAGCGCAATAAACTAGGCCACAAGAACGCCTGAAACCACAAGCACTAAGATCAGACAAATCTATGTGCTACCCATCATTCCCCTGGTGGCTAAACGATGGCAGCACCAGAGATCCCTCAAGTAGTTGCAGGAAACTCCATGCTTAAACCCATCGCGTTCGGGCCGTGCATGCGCTGTCCACAGGGAACGCACGACAAAGCCGACGCCAACGGCGAGGCATGAACCCGCCTTTAGTGCCCTATAATTGATATCGTGATATAATTGATATCGTGATAGGAATGAATTTCCTAATAAAGAAACGACAAAACATGAAAGTGTCCAACTCAAGAGATCAGATAGAATTCGCTGAACTGTCAAAACTGATCAACAAGAAGAAAGTAAGGGATATTCGAAATTATAACGTGGGAAAAATTGAGGAAGCCGTAAAATATGGACGCAGCATGAAATCAGTAAGAAGAAAACTAGGCATAGGACAAGGCAAGATGTATGCACTGAAAGATAAGCATGGTAATATCATCAGCAATTTCGATGACATAGTAAAAGCAGCAGAAGAATTCTATACTGACCTGTACAGTAGCCAAAACAGCCAAGCTTCTTCCATTCGAAATAGTGATGAACCGGATACAGAAGCTCCTTCTATAACTAGCGATGAAGTTAGAAGGGCCTTGAAAGACATGACCAGGGGAAAAGCGCCTGGAGAAGGTGGAATAACAGTAGATTTAATCAAAGATGGAGGAGATATCATGCTTGAAAAGCTTGCGGCCCTTTATACGAAATGCCTCACAACTTCAAGTGTACCAGAGAGCTGGAAGAACGCCAACATTATACTTATCCATAAGAAGGGAGACGTTAAAGAATTGAAGAATTACAGACCCATTAGCTTGCTTTCAGTATTGTATAAAATATTCACCAAGATATTTTCCAATAGAATCAGGACAACACTTGACTTCAGTCAACCAAGAGAACAGGCTGGCTTCAGGAAGGGATATTCTACGATGGACCATATCCATGCCATCAATCAGGTAATCGAGAAATCTGCGGAGTACAATCAACCTCTCTATATGGCTTTCATAGATTATGAAAAGGCATTCGATTCAGTAGAGATATCAGCAGTCATAGAGGCATTGCGTAATCAAGGAGTGGAGGAGGCATACGTGAATATCTTGGCAAATATCTACAAGGATTCCACAGCTACCTTGGTTCTCCACAAGAAAAGTAGAAAGATACCTATCAAGAAAGGGGTCAGGCAAGGAGACACAATCTCTCCAATGCTATTCACTGCATGCTTAGAAGAAGTATTCAAGCTCTTAGACTGGGAAGAATTAGGAGTGAGGATCGATGGCGAATATCTCAGCAACCTTCGGTTTGCAGATGACATTGTCCTATTGAGCAACAATGGAGAGGAATTACAACAAATGATTGAGGACCTTCATCGAGAAAGTGCAAGAATTGGGTTGAAGATGAATATGCAGAAGACAAAGATAATGTTCAATAGCCTGGCAAGCGAACAAGAATTCAGGATCGCCAGTCAGCCTCTAGAATCTGTAAAGGAATATGTTTATCTAGGTCAATTACTCACAGGGGACCCTGATCACGAGAAAGAAATTTACAGAAGAATAAAATTAGGTTGGAGTGCATACGGCAGGCATTGCCAAATCCTGACTGGGAGCTTACCACTGTCGTTGAAAAGAAAAGTGTACAATCATTGCATTCTACCGGTGCTAACATACGGGGCAGAAACTTGGAGGTTAACAAGAAGCTCGAGAACAAGTTAAGGACCGCACAAAGAGCAATGGAACGAAAAATCTTAGGAGTAACGTTAAGAGACAGGAAGAGAGCGGTGTGGATCAGAGAACAAACGGGGGTAGACGATATTCTAGTTGACATTAAGCGGAAGAAATGGAGCTGGGCAGGCCATGTAATGCGTAGGATGGATAACCGGTGGACCATTAGGGTTACAGAATGGATACCAAGAGAAGGGAAGCGCAGTCGAGGACGGCAGAAAGTCAGGTGGGATGATGAGGTCAGGAAATTCGCAGGCGCAAGTTGGAATACGCTAGCGCAAGACAGGGGTAATTGGAGATCGCAGGGAGAGGCCTTCGTCCTGCAGTGGACATAAATATAGGCTGATGATGATGATGATGATGATGAATTGATATCGCAATAAAACACACAAATATGATTAGCGAAAGCGAATGGAATTAACATATGCACATTGCGGGATCGGAATACGCGCAATGCTCGCAGTCGTCACAATTTGTATTTGGTGCGCAAGACACGACGGGATTGAAAAGATTTGGCATCGGAAGTAAAATAAAGCAAATATGAAAATAATGGGACACTGCAGCCCACTTTCGGCATGGTAAGAGGATGTTGGCGATATGAAGACAAATCTTTACGAACATGCCAGCCAAATATTACTCAGCTGCATGCTGGGGGGAGCCCATAATCTCGAAAAGGAGATCGCTCGCGTACACAAAACAGTTTGCGCACATAAAGGAAGGTTAATTTACGCGCTACGCTGAGTCAGTCATGTCCATACCTGCAGTTTATGTGGGGAATTCTCCTGTGGAGAAGCGGTTGAGCGCGACGTCGTTCAGCACACGAATGCAGAATTCCTGCTGTTTCGCAGACTGGTCTAAAAAGAAAATAGGGGGACCAATCACCAAAGTTTTGCTTAGTGTTTGTTGTAATCACTTTGTTGGAGCCGCCATATATTAAGATTATAGCTCGCCCGCAATAATTTGAAAATAAAATAAAAAGTTTTTTCATAAGCGCCACTCGAGGCTGCAGTGATGTTCTTGTGAAGGACAAATATTGGTGGCAGTAATTAAAAAAATACTGCTTTTTTCCGTTAAGATGTATGCGGATTGTTAACTTCTGTACTTACCGTGCGCCTGAGTGATTTGCCACATTTTGCACAATTCTGCTCATTTTAACATAGATTGCTTTGCTATCTCACCTATGAACCTCGTGTCAAGAGTCATGGACGCTAATAGGAAACAGTAACATTCAAATTTGAAAAGGACGGTTACTATATAGTGTATTCAATAGAATCCTATTTATTCAATTGTATTATAGACAAGATACTTTCCACTGCTGACCCCCTCCCCCCACCTGTTCTACTGAAATTAGTACCACTGACACACTTTTTGCAGTCCTTCTACTGAAATAGTCACCTCAATAATGTAGGCGAATCCACCACCTCGCAATCTGAATAAAAAATTATAATTGCGGGTGTTTTAGGCACCGAAACCACGATTTGATTATGAGCCGCGCCTAGTGCTGGACTCCGGATTACCTGTGACCCCGTGGCTTTCTATAACTTGCACCCAATGCACGGCACATGGGCATTTCCGCATTGCTTCCCCATCGAAATGCGGCCACTGCGGCCGCACTTTGATGCCTCGCGATCTAGAAAAAATCAGCTTATGCCTAGTGTACATATGGGCCTACACAGTGAGCATTCTGTAACCACGTATCCTTTAAAATTCTGAATATTTGAAACGCGAACAGCAATAACGTAAACTAGCATGTCTCTTAATGTGGGATCTCAACATAACATGGTGTTGGACGCCTTGACGTTATTTTCTTTAATGCACCACGGCCCTTTAGCATACAAACTTCACTGAGCCAAAAAGCTCAGTGAAGTCTGTTGAAAACCATGGTAGGTTTTTGTTTTATATCGACACTATCGTTGATCTGGTGGTTGTGGAACAATTAACAGCGGAGATGTTTAAGGTCGAGGTCGAAAGCTACGAACGATGGTGATCGCAGTTTCGAGCGAAGTGGAGGGAGTTTGAGAAGAGGTCCAGAGAAAGAAAAAGAGACAGACAGAGAGCGAGAGAAATAAAGAAATGACTAAAAGAAAACCCTTCTTGGCGAGGCGGGATTCGAACCCGAGTACCGATGATCCAAGGGCGAGCGTCATAACCACAAGGCTACGAACCCGCGCTTGCAGAACATGCATTTATGGGAACCATACAATTGCGTTGTACCGATGATTGTAACTTGGTATGGGCGAGAAAACGAGAAAATACCAAGGATAGAGAGAGAGAGAGAGAGAGAGAAAGAAACAGAGAGAAAGAGATAGAGAAAAAGAGTAAGAGAGAGAGGCGGGATTTGAAAGAGAATGCTCACGGTCTGAAGGCGAGCGTCATGCCCACCACGCTATACAACCACGCTTGCAGAGCTCTGCTGTTTCATCAAATTTCACAAGCGTGG
Organism: Dermacentor silvarum; assembly: GCF_013339745.2. Taxonomy (NCBI): domain Eukaryota; kingdom Metazoa; phylum Arthropoda; class Arachnida; order Ixodida; family Ixodidae; genus Dermacentor; species Dermacentor silvarum. The sequence continues at coordinate 42,559,403 of NC_051163.1, forward strand.
AAGTGGCTTAATTTTTTTTAGAGTTGCATGAGGTCCTTCTTTTGTGTCTAATCTGATACCGCATAAAGTCCAGGGGGGACTCCTTGATATATCAAGAAGGGAGCTAGTGATGTTGAAGATTTCTCAGATTCTCGCAGGCCATTCGAACCCTCAGTGAACCATCGGAACAGATGTGGGGTTGAGGAAAGTGCCTCATTAAGTCTTCTTACGGTTAGGCGCACTTTTGTAGTTAGTGATCTGTATCAGCCGGTTCCTTTATGTCATCGAATAATGGACTAGCTAGCCTTTCTGTCGGCCTCAGTGACGTTTGTGAATTTTTCTCACAACTTTATATGTGAGCGTGAGCCTACGTCGGAGGCAGAAATCACCCTGTTATAATATATATATATATATATATATATATATATATATATATATATATATTTGCCTGCTTCGGGTGGAAAATTTATTGTGTACCACTATGGACTTCTGCCCTGCTCTCGGCGTGAACGTCTCGCCACAATCACATCACAGCAATACGGCTCGCCGCAACCATAACAAAGGAAGACAATGGTGCTGCCTACCCGAAAACTGCACTGCCAGTTCATCCACTTGTGACCGTCATGGCAACGGCTGAATTCGTTGTTGAGACATTGCTGTCATAGCGTGTAAACAGACAAAATTATATAACAGCGTGCACACATATATGGTGAATACTGCTGTGCTTGGCTATTTATGGGATTTGTTGACCAAGCCCCTGTCACTAATGTACTCAGAAAGCAAGATATCGCAATAGTCTTGTGTAGGTATTGGAGCTGGTACTTGTGCGGGTAATGTATACTTTGGAATGCGTACTCAGTGATCGCTTCAGAACATATGCAACGTAAATGTTTGTAATGTAATTATGTCCGCTGATGGAACATTGCGGAAGGTTTCTTTAACAAAGCGCAAGAAGAAAAAGGTCACTTACACGCATACTGATGGACACATCTACGGCAAGAACAAATTCCATGAGCGTGCCAGGTAGTTGCTGAAGTTCAATAAATTCCATCTGGATGGGCTTAAGCATGTTGCGGGGAGGCAGCCTGAAAGCAAAGTAGAACACAGAACAAAGTTGGCATTTACTTAGAAATTATCTATAAGGTAGAATATTGAACCTTCCAAATCAGGTAAGGACTTCTTATTGTACCAGGTACAACTCGGACATAGCTGTTTCCATTTTCTATGGTGAAAAGAAAAAAAGCCTCAGTTTCTTCCGAAAGGTGAAGCATCGATACAGAGACAGACAATACACTTTATTTTAGGTCCTGAGGAGCGACTACGAGACCCCCTTACGGGGGAGGAGTCATCACCTGCGCTCCCACGTCGGAACGGGCAGGCTGTCCGCATCGATTGCGATAAAAAATTGCATCGATCGAAAATTATTATTGTATCGAAAATTAGTAGGCAGCTTTACGAAGCAAGGATAGTAATTTTATCAACTGTGTAAGCTTGGAGATATTCGCTTACTAAATTATCAAGCATCTAGAAGCAACACGCAAGCATGAACACATAACACTCGATGGCCGCAGACACTGATTGTCCAAACGCTGGCCGGAGGAAATGCGGCAGCAGCAGCGAGCAAAGTGATCTCCATGCTGTCTGCCGCTTCTACGCATACTGAGCGACGAGAACACCGCACGCTCAAAGGTACACGACGAAAGCAGATCGCTTGCCAGATAAGACGCGCGCCACCGCGCAAAGAAAGCAGTTGGTGCCAGAGCAGAACGCCACCCTCCCCCCTACCACGCCGCCAGTGCACGCGAGATTTAGCCGCGATCATCGGTTCCCCATGCGCGCGGTCGCGAAATACGCAGTTGATGCCCTAAACAATGGTGATCAAGTGGGTCCAGCGTTTCCGGAAATCGTGGAGACGCCAAAGACGACGCGTGATCAGGACTCCCCTCAACCTCGTGCGAAGATGACATTAATTTTGCTTTGAGGCGGACTATCAGTGAGTGCGCATTTGCGTAATGAGAGCATTGCAAAGGTAACACACACACGCACACACAAAAAGAAAGAAAGCTACATCATAGTCGCGAAAATCTTAGCGCTTCCAGTTCTTGGAGAGGGCATAGGCACACCGAGCTTTAAGAACTGCAATGGAAATCACGGCGAATAGCGCAAGGACATACCGGGTGAGTGCTTCTGCAGAAGCGCGTTAGGAATTACAAACTGTTGTACGCTTCATTTTGTGAACTCCCATTCGTTCAATTTTACTGATTGTGCTTTTCCGGTAACGCATCTGTCTGGCTTAGGTGGCCACTGTATTATTTTGTAGCATTACGACTAGAATGACTAGAACTCCCGAAAATATTTCAAAACGAGGCTTGCGCCTTCCTAAAGGCAAAGTGATTTACCGGATTACTGAGAACACAACCAAAAAATAAATGTCCTATAATTCGGGCACCCCGTGAGGTACTTTGCCCACCCTGCTAAAAGACAACCCACGTAAATTTTAGCTTATAATTGGCGGCAACAGATGCCCCTCTATATAGTCGTGGATGCGTATGTTACGCTGTTTCCCGATGAGAAATGTTGCAACATATGTATGGGAATGCTGATGGCATCGCTCGGCTGATCGACACTTTGAATCTTGCTTCTTCTGCAAATGCTAATGAAATGAAGAAAAAAATTAACCGACGATTACAATAATCCGTAATGCAAAATTTGAGCGCCGCTCTATATGCGTGTTTATATTTCGCAATGTATTGACTGGCGCGAAAAATATATTTTGTACGGCACGTTGTCTCGATAATCAGGCAACGCGTCGGTGACCCGCAGGCGTGATTCACAGCAGCCACCGCAGACAGAACTCCGCTCGTGCAGCGCTTTGTGTCCGTATGTTACATTGTTGGAGGCATTCACCGTATGCCATCGGTGAACAGACGACGGCGCGCTACTCTGGCACAATCTCGTAGCAGTCTTCACCACACAAAGAAAGAGAGAGGGTGTGTGATTGTGAGGAGGAAGAAGCCCGTCTTGCGCGACCCTACACGTTTCTTCTCACGCTTTCGCCATCCATCCTCCTCCGCTTTCCTTCTCGCGCACTCGTAACTTTCGCCGTATTTCATGGCCCGCACCACACCACGTTCGCTCTTTCAACATTCGCTTTGCTCGTTCGGTCGGTTACGCCGAGGGACGACGCGTAAAAGACTACTTTCAGAACGCTGCAGTTAAACTTTACACATCACGAGCAATAGTTTCTTTAAAATAAACTCGGCGTTACTTCACATATGCTCATGGCACTACGTTGGACGAAATTCTTACGCTACACAAGACATATGAGTGTGCGAGTATACATCAATAGTATCTGTTTCTATTGTCTTACTTCACCAAAATGACTGAATGGAAAACTATGTGCCGAAAGTCAACTTGACCAATAAAGTAGACAAATCGAGGAGGCGACGATAATTTGCGCAGCCAGCGTAATACGCCTTGTTCGTACTTGCAGTTTCTGTGGCGATGATTTCTGCGTTGAAGTTACTCTCTTGAGCTCGACGTCAGACAGCACACAATGGGGGATCCATACAGTTTTGTGCACTGGAAGTAAAAAAAAAAAAACAACGGAACAAAAATTTATTACGCGTCGGTATTTTTCTTCTCAGTAGCGCACATTGGTTTGTTGCCGACGATGCAATTCACTGCGATATTAACTGGCAATACACTGCAAAGAAAAAAAGAAATAGGTTTCAGGATTATTTATGAACTTGAGTTCGAATTAGCAGTCACGCCGTTAGTTTGTTTACTAGTTAAGACTCTATACCAATAAACGTTTTTTCGACGGGCAGTTTAGGCAGTATAACAAAAGTGATGTTACACCGAATAAAATATATCTGTGATGTATTATTACATATAACTCAGCGCTTGGATGATTTGTGCCGCTTCTTGCTCAACCGCTTGGACTTGAATACCAATTATTATGGTGCGGGACCTATGGGCGCCATGTTAGTCATGGATGCAAACTTTGTTGGTCACGACCTATTTGTTGAAATATTGTTATGAGCTGTTTTAACACACACAAGGTTTTTTTTAGGTATGTACATGATGGCAAAAAATGTATTTCCTTGAAAAATGTATACAGCGTTCACGGCTTCAACTTTGCGATGCTTCTTGTTGAATGTCAATCCTTATAGTTAATATCTAGTAGAAGATTTTCCCAGTTGCGCGCAGTGCACGCCTTCTTGAAGAAAGCACGTAATGAGACGCTGCTTTACTTTGTTGGCGGTGAAGACGTAAACGCGTACCCCGCAACCATTTTGACATTCTTCTTTATAATCGAAGCCGACAAAATGACATTGGTGCCTTGAGACCCGCAATAATAATAAGAAAAAAAAAGAGTTCGTGCTCGCTTAGTCTAAGTAATTCGTAGAGTAATTCTATGTAATTCGTAATCACCTGCGAAGCAGTAACGAAAAATACCGAACTATACGTATTGTTACAGATTCAAAAGCCGAGAAGATCGAAGGAAGCAGCCTGTCTAACGCGACACTACGCCTTTCTTCTCACGCTTTCCACATACCATCCTCCTCCGCTTTCCTTCTCGCGCACTCTTAGCTTTAGCCGACCGTAAAAAACAGCCCTGTTTCTCTAAGTCTACATAGACTTAGGCGACTGAAAGAGGTCGCGCATACGACCTCGACTGGACGCAAAGGACTGACTTGCCGATGTGAATGTCGCCTAAGCGAAATGTGGCGCAAGGAATGCACGCATGTTCACAGAATCGCGTTCTTGATTTTCGCACTTGGGATGTACAATTGATTCTATGTGCACCGCCACAATGATCGTGCAGCAAGTTACAGACGTTGACATCTGCCATGTGGTAGATCCTCGTCACCGACCTCGCTTAACAAAAAAACCCTCAACTCCCAGTTGGAAGCTTACTGAGTTATCCATAAATTACATACACGGAGAGGACCGAGAAAAGGAAATGCGTGGACAGTTTCACGAGGCCATTGAATCCTGCTCCCTGCGGAGGAGCAAATGCTTCTCTAAAAACAAAGTAATCGGAAAGAAATGGTCGTGGCTGCCCTAGCTGTATCCTGTCTTAGGAAACGTCGCGAGCTACATTCGCTGAACTTCTGCTTTGATTTTTGTTTCATACCATCTCGTAAGGTAATATTCGTAGGCTCAGTTCTTCCGAGCAAGCTAGCTCTCCTAAACTATGAGACAGCAGTCTTCAATATAAACTGCGGCCTTCAAAACGTTTATGTGTCAGCAGTACGCGGTCGCAGCAGGCGCCACCTTCCTTACGAAGGCTGATGCACACAACGTAGTCCTCGTGCGTTTCATTGTTGCCTACACGGAGCGATCATCTTTAATCTTACGAAATGTTTACGAACTGACTGTTGCAAATAGCGTAATTCTAGTCGATGAGTTGGATTATTCCGAGAGGCGGAGATTACTTGCATGACAAATAGAAATGTATATTCAAATAATGAACAAAATATCATTAAATAACGTCTTATTTAGTTACTTTACACCACATATTCTAATGTACTAATGCGAACCGGCTAGATTGCAAGGCGTATCCATCTGGAATTCCAGAATGGAATTCCAGAATGGTATAAGTTTGGAGATATTGGCCATCAACCTCGTTCTAAAATAAATAAATAAATAAATAAATAAATAAATAAATAAATAAATAAATAAATAAATAAATAAATAAATCAAGTCTAGTTTCCATTGACAGGGGGGAGGTACGGACTAAAAGTCAGAATGCATTAACAAAAGATCCAGACTCCCTTTTACATTGGCACACGGCAGTGCCGGAAACAACAATTATTTTGACAGCAGTGTTCTCAATAGACAGAAGAAAAAATTACACCATCTTCCCGTAGGGGAACCCTGAGTAGTATGCGAAGCAGCCATGGGGTCGACTCAAGTTCCCATTAGTTTTCAGATCGGCCTGTCGCCGCTGCCGTTTCGTGGCAGCGGCTCGAGCCCTGTCGCGGCGTTGTCCACGGCGCTGACACTGGCGTTGACGCTGGTGCTGTCCGTGGCACTCATCGCGGCGTTGCGGGAGGAAAATGAGAGGACGAAGTGAATGATGATGAGTGGGCGAAGCACCGGGGGATCATTTGGGCAAAACGGCGGAAGCGTTTGCCGGAAGCCGGAAGCTGGCTTCCGGAAGCGGAACCGGAAGCCGAACCGGAAGTGGAAGTGGGAACGGTAGCGGAAGTGGAGGCCGGCTTCCGGTTCCGGCTTCCGGAAGCCGGAACTTGCGCATGCGCAGTAGGGGTGTGGACGCCGCACGACGGAGGGATGGAGGGAGGGAGTGACAGTCCCGACCATAAGCTGCTTCGCATCTAAACTGCGCTAAGCATTGTACGCTTCATTCCTGAAAAGTTGCAGTGAAAGAAAGAATACAGATCTGTTGAGGATGACCGTGCTACATTATTATTATTATTATTATTATTATTATTATTATTATTATTATTATTATTATTATTATTATTATAATACTGTAAACCTGGGCATGCTCTCACAGGAGTGGGAACAAAAATAACAAACTACGTAATTCTAACAATACATAAAGATATAATCAGAAAATTAAAAAATGTCAGTTTCGCCCTAAGGGCGAAGCAATGAATGCGATAGCAACACAGCAATGTCATACGAAGTAAGGTGAGCGGCTTTGGTAGCAACAACACGCAGAACTGTTGTCGACGCCATCGGAGTTTTGCCCGCGTTAGCTCAAAATGCGTGCGGCGTTGGTGACTGTTGCTGGAGCCTCTGATATAAATAGGCACTTGGTGCTGCAGCTAAACGTCGCCTCCCTTCCCTCCCCCTCCCCCACGGCCTCTCGCGCGTCTGAAGAAGGCGCGTTCGCTCTACATATATGGTGATTGTAAAGGAGAAAAGAGACGCCTACTTCTGCAGCCCTTAAGCGAGCACGGCGCAGAACGCGCGTTTGTTCTCCGCCGTGCGTTCACTTCCCGTGAAAGACGCGCCCCTCGCGCCCTTTCACTCGCACATACAGCGTTCGGCGCGCGGCGACGATTTCATCTCCAAATGACGTCATACGGAACCTCACGGCGACGGCGACGGCGACGCCGACGGCAGAAATCTTCTTTTGAGTGTCCATATAATTGCTATCGCAATAATAAAAAAAACAGTGCAAGTTTGCACTCGGTCGCCGAAAGCTTAGGCACAGCGAAATTTACTGGCTGCTGCTGCTAGGTCTTAACTTGGTTTAACTACGCATGTAGAAAGGTATTCTCGAGCGATCATTTTCGGAGGTACCTTCCCTTCTGCGACATTTCGCGTGACTAGCACTAGACGCGTTGGCGCCTACGAGCGACAGCACTCGTCGCATGCCACAAATGCAGGCAGGCTAAGCAAGTTTGGTACAGTGCCAAGAACGCTGTCGCTTGCCGACGCAAACGCGTTGGCGACATTTCGCGTGACTAGCTCTGGACGCGTCGGCGCTTACGAGCGACAGCATTCCTGGCATGGCACCTCAAACGCAGGCAGGCTATCCGAGGTTGCCACAGTGCCAAGAACACTGTCGCTTGCCGACGCCGAACGCGTTGGCGACCTTTCGTATGACTAGAGCTGGGCGCGTCGGCGCCTACGAGCGACAGCGTTCCTGGCATGCCACCACATACGCAGGCAGGCTAACCAAATTTGCCACAGAGCCAAGAACGCTGTCGCTTGCTGACGCCGAACGCGTTGGCGACATTTCGCGTGACTAGCGCTGGACGCGTCGGCGCCTACGAGCGACAGCGTTCCTGGCATGCCACAAACGCAGGCAGGCTAACGAAAGTTGCCACAGTGCGAAGAACGCTGCTGCTTGCCGAGGCCGAACGCGCTGGAGGCTAGCCGCTCGATATCAATCGGCCAGCTCTGTGTCTTAAGCATTGCACGGCCTAGTGCAAAGCTCCAGACACTGTGGAGGAGACCGCGTGCATGAGCACGCGGCCTCCTCCTCCTCCGGGTTGCCATGGATACGGCGCGGCAGTTTCTTGGCACGCACCACGAATTCCGGACATCTTCGCTGTTTAAGCCAGCCGTAAAAATCCTAAACAGTACAAACTAACAGGAAAGGGTACATATTAGACACGGAATTCAGAATAAGAACTGCAAGCAGCATACACATGAAAAACATACACTCCGTGATCAGCGTTTTTTTTTTCTACAACAGAAAATGCGTTGTCCGATTCTGAGGATAATGTCGCGTAGCAGTTTATACCATGATTCTATGACTGACGGAAAAAAGGAATTCTTGAAGGTATTACACCGGGAGGTAAGTGGCCTGATACTCTTGTCATGGTTTGTTCTGGTTAAGCGCTGGTATGGTTATTTTAGGTACTCGTGTTTGCTTATATTAATGCTGTCATGATAAAGACGGTAAAGAAACTTTAATGCAGCAACGCGTCGGCGAATCGCCAAAGTTTGGATGTTTGCCCTGTTGAGTAGTGTGGTTATGCTGACGTCAAGTGAATACTGCAAATACACAAACCATAAAGCTTTATTTTTAATTCCCTCTAGGTGATTAAGAAGGTAGATTTGGTGCGGATTCTAGATAATACAACCATTCAAGGATTGGCCTTACGAGGGCCTTATAACTTGCTAGCCTAACTTTAGAAGGTGCCACTGCAAGTTTCCTGCAAAGATATCCCAGCTGTCTATATGCTTTTGTGCACGTCTGTTTAATGTGAACATCCCATTTTATTGTGTTTGTAAAGGTAACACCCAAGTATTTAACTGTATCGGCTTCCGTTACATGTAATCCTATTAGTAGGTACGCAAATTTTAAGGGTACCTTTTTTCGAGTTATATACATGGACGAAGTTATTGCTACATTAGCTTTCATCCCCCAATCTTCACACTATATGGCAATATTAGTTAAGGAAACAATTCAGCAGAAAAAAATACCTCTAGGAATTTCTTCGCATCTGCTTCTTCATGTTTCTTAAGCTTAACAAAAAATACCATTATACAAATCATGCTCAACCGTAATATCGAGGAACAGCAGCAAAAAAATATTAAAAAAAGAGAATGCGCAAAACACAATGATAATTGAAAGGCGTTGTGATAGGCTATGGTGCGTAATGACAACAGAGAGCGAAAACATTAGTGACTGAAATATTGTCAAATTGTTAAAAGAGAAATTATCTTGTGAAAAATGCTACAGTAATAAGGCGGTAGCCTATGCAAACGAATACTACATGTTTAACAAATTAGGGAGTGTCTAACATAGTGAATGCTTGCCGTTATTTACTCTGGAAGTAGGAATGTATATTTATGTCTGGTAAATTAGATGCGGTTGTTTTCTCAAGAGGCCAGCCGGAGAAACTGCAGTACCACCATATATTAAGTTTCATCTCTGTGACACCGCAAGTATTTAGTTATACAAATGAAAAGCAGGGACAATTTCGTAATAATAAATAGGCTGGCGGTTGGGTAATGGTATGGGGCATATGCCATTTACCGATCAGGTTCTTTTTTGAAGTAGGGTTAATTTTGTCAGGTTATCTATACAAGTTCTGGACTACACAAGGCTACAATGTTGAAGATGCGATAACGTTAATGAATTATAAATTATAAGTTGGATCTTAGGAGGTATAGAGTGTCTGACACAGGTAATCGTCCCTATAGCAGAATAAGTTCTACTTAGGCGCTCTACATGTTCATTCAAGCTTAGTTGCCTAGTGTAAATTTACCGCGTTCGCAAGCTCTGCAGTATCATTTCGCAAATAAGCATTTATTTGCCGAAGCATTTCCCCCCTTTTGGTCTCTATTATACTGCTTTACTTTATAATGCGATAACAATTATATGGACACTCTAGGCGCATTTCTGCCGACGGCGTCGCCGTGATGTTCCGCATAAATTTCAAGTGCGATGACACCATATATGCGGGCCTTATGCTATGTGTGCAAGTAAAAGCCTGCGAGGGTAAGCCAGCGATGGTGGCTTGATCTCGCGCACGCAAGGGAGGAAGGCAGGGAGGAATCGTGCGCAATTCACCGATATTTGGGGGGGGGGGAGGTTCTTCTCCGACGGCGGCTGCGCATGGCACGGCCGAGCGCGGCCGCGTGGTTCCCATTTTGAAAGCGATCAGCGATGGGGACAGTCTAGGTACGGCTGGGGCTGATAGCTCCGCGTGCGCCCTGTTCTCGCTGCTTAGTTCGCGCTAAAGTGAGTGGCAGCATCGCTCGCTGCTGCTAGCGCGCTTACTCACGCCTGTGCTTCTGGCAGGGATTGTCCGCGATCATCGAGTGAGACGTGTGCATGTCTTGGCTGCGCGCGCGTGACACCATGCTTAGTTCATCTGGTTGCTAAGCGAATGTGTACGCCAGATTATGGAGGAGATAAAACTGCTTTCCTTACTTCGTATAGCTGTCTAATAAATTGCTATCGCAGCCTATGCTTCACGTTTCAGGTGATGCTGCGGCTTTTTTTAGAGTTTACTTTGAAGCATTTCAGTTGTGTCCATGTTTCTATATTTACGAGCGTTTCGTTGATTCTTCTTTCTTGGTTTAGCTCAGATGAGTCAGCCACGAAAAGTATTGTCAACAATTACATGTGCTTCATTTAAGGCTTGCTTAATATCACTAACATGAAAATCTTGAAAAAGTGTGGCCCTAGGATGCCTAATTGGGGAACACCGGCTTTTATTAGTAACAGAAAAGATATGCTGGAGCGTGTGTCCAATAACTGCGTCGTATGTGGTAGGTAGGAATTTCATAAATCACGAGCAATGCTGCTGACGCCCAACATTTTAAATTTCCAAAGAAGAGTGCAGTGAGAAGAAGAAAAGACTAAATGCATTTGAAAAATTAGTATAAGCACCTATAGTAATTTATTTCTGGCTGAGGGCTTCAATTAGAAATTCGTTTTGTGTTAAGTGTGCAGACTCGTTCGATAGGTGTTCTCTGAAAGCCTTTTGAAAGTCGCCAAGAAGCTTATGTCTGTTAAAAATTGACACGATTCTCGAATGAATTATCTTTTCTATGAATTTAGAGAAAATAGGAAGAATGAAGATACGGCGGTGGTTGCTTGGAGCGTTCCTGTGACGTTTAAAAATCGGTACTACTCGGGCAACCTGCATTTCTGCAGGAAAAATGCATGCAAGAAATAATAAATTCAGTATATTGGCCACGACCGGAGATCATCCTCTACAATGCTCCTCAGTGTTGAACAATGCGTTTGTTTCTTTTTTCTGTAAAGGCACGCCTGTTTTTTTTCCCATGTTTCGCGACCAAAATTTCTTCCTATGGATCCCAAAATCGTTGATTCTGTGGGCATTGCTAAACTCACTAGTAATCTTAAGGTTTCATCATCGTGCGGCTGTGATTCAATTACGTAAAAAATACTGAAAATGATGGAAGTACACTCCTTGTTTTCCTGTCCAATATTTTTGCTAAATGTTTAGAGTGCTCCACATTTTCCGGCGATTGA
>NC_051163.1:42570927-42598949 GCF_013339745.2 Dermacentor silvarum
TATATTGCGATATCGTGTATTCTTCTCGAATGCATTCGTCTTGCCGGAACCTCATTAGTCATTGCCTTGATTTTAGTACATTTATTTTACGTAACTTCACAGCGATGATTTTTGTATTATGTCCCTTTAACAGCCATGCCTCATCTAGTTCTCAAAGCATCACTCACTCCAACTGCAACTCACAATACTGGCATGCGCTCTTTTTTGGCCATACTTGGTCCTTGCGCCATTAGATATCCATCATAAGAATGCGGGCTCTTGCTTATCGTGCTGGTTATTCTTGAATAGGAGTCACAACACTAAGCACAGGCTGTCAAAAAAGAGCCTATTGTCTAAGGTTTCTTCTGATTCTAATAATAATAATATGTGGTTTTTTATTGGCGCAAGGGCCAGATATGGCCAAAGAGCGCCATGACAAATGATGATAGTTTTCCAATGTACCATAGAGTGGTCTATGAATGATAAATAGTTGATGTAACATGGCTGTAAAAAGGCCTAAAAGCAAGTCGCTGTAAATTGCGTAAAATATATTGGCATTAAAATTATGACAATGACTAATGATTAGTGCTATGACTATAAAAATTCTGTTACAAATAATGATGTATTAAAACGTATACATTTGCACTAGTGCCTCAAGTGGTTCCTTGAAATCAAGGGCTGAGAGGCACCTGCTGTACAAACATTTGCACTGCAGCTGCAGCCTGCAAGACGAGGCTGCGCTACAGATACCCTGGCCAGATGATTTGTAAAATGTTTACATCTGCTAAAAACTTTAAGACTGTACTAAAATCAAAAAGTGGCTCATGGCTAAGAAAGAATGCTGGGTGAAGAGGGATGTGCTCACGATATGCGGGATAAAAGTACTTTTTACGCTGGCCTTCTATTTCAGGGCACTCGACAAGAACATGGAGGACTGTAAGAATGTCGCCACACCTATCACATTTTGGAGGATCACTTCCAGAAAGGAGGTACGAGTGTGTGCCAAAAGTATGACCTATTCTTAACCTGCAAAGAAGCACTTCCTTGTGTCTTGCCATTTTCTCGGACATCCATTTCCCTATTCTTGGTTTGATCATATGTAGCTTGTTTGACACTTCGTTGTCCCACTGCCTTTGCCAACATCTCCGCAACTGATGGCGCAAGAAAGGCTTTAGGTCTGTGGGAGAGATAGGTATGTTTGTGTCTGTATACTTAAAAACAACTGACGTGGCACTTTCGTCTGCAGCTACATTGCCTTTTATGCCTCTATGGCCAGGTACCCAGCATACTATGACCGTTTGGTTGCCCATGTAGGCTGAGCATAAGCAGCTGTAGAGTTTGTTAAAAACTGAATTCTTGTATTTTCGTAGACTCATTAGAGCTCTAACGACGCTCAATGAGTCTGTGAACACAACTGCTTTGGTAACATTCATTCGCTTTATGTGTTTAACTGCTGAGAGGATTGCGTATGCTTCAGCTGTAAAAATACTTGTATGTGGATTTAGTGTACCAGATGTCGAAAAAGACGGTCCCAGAGCTGCGTACGCAACACCAGCAGGAGATTTGGAAGCGTCTGTGTAAAATTCTGCACATGAGTAATTCGCCTGAAGCTCGAGAAAGTGTGAGCGTATATGAGTCTCAGGTGCGTGCTTGGAGATCTCTATGAAGGAGACATCGCACTCAATAGTCTGCCACTCCCAAGGTGGTGGAAGCCAACTGGGAGCAGTTAAGACATTCTCCTGCAGTAGGATGCCTGTTTCTTCAGCCGACGCTTCTAGACGCATGGACAAAGGAGTCCTCACAGACGGCCGGTTTTGATACAGCCTGGCAGCCGATATGTCGCTTATAGTGGAATGGCATGGGTGTTCTACATCTGCCTTTACCTTCAGGGAGTAAGATAGAGCTAAGTATGCTCTTTGGAGATGCAGGGACCATTCATCCGACTCAACATACAGGCTTTCTACAGGGCTAGTCCTGAAGGCGCCTGTAGCAAGCCGAATACCCAGATGGTGAACGGGGTCTAACATCTTTAGAGCGCTAGGTGTTGCAGAGTTATAAACTATGGCTCCGTAGTCAAGGCGTGACCGTACAAGGCTTTTGTATAAGCTAAGGAGGCATCTCCTGTCGCTTCCCCATGATGTGCGTGACAAGAGCTTCAGCAGATTCATAGCCTTCAGGCACTTTGTTTTCAGGTACTTAAGGTGCGGGACAAAAGTTAACTTAGAGTCTAAGATGAGGCCTAGAAATTTATATTCATGACTCACAGATAGCCGTTCTCCATTAAGGTCAACAGAGGGGTCTGGTTGCAGACCTCTTTTGTTCGAGAAGAGGACGCACGTGCTTTTTTGTGGGTTTAGTCTAAATCCATTCTCGTCCGCCCACTTGGAAATCTTGTTGAGGCCAAGCTGCACCTGTCGCTCGCAGATAGCAAGATTACAAGATTTGTAACCGATTTGCACATCATCCACGTACACCGAATAAAACATTGTGCGTGGTATCACACTGTGGAGAGAATTCATTTTTACAACAAATAGGGTGCAACTCAGCACACCTCCTTGTGGTACACCAGTTTCTTGGGTGAATAGACGAGATAAGACGTTACCAACGCGAACACGGAATGTGCGGTTCGAGAGATAACTTTGAATCACGTTCAGCAAATTCCCTCGGATGCCCATTCCTGCCAGATCACGAAGGATTCCAAAACGCCATGTGGTGTCATAGGCTTTCTCCATGTCTAAGAACACCGACAAGAAAACTGTTTATGCACAAAGGCATCCCGGATATTTGTCTCGATGCGGACAAGGTGGTCTGTTGTGGATCTACCTTCCCTGAAGCCACACTGTAAGGGATCTAGTATTTTGTTACTTTCAAGAAAATGGATCAGGCGCCGGTTAGTCATTTTCTCAAAGAGTTTGCACAGGCAACTTGTTAGGGCTATAGGCCTATAGCTGCTGGCCGAAGAGGGGTCCTTGCCCTCTTTGAGAATGGGAATTATTATTGCCTCTTTCCAGGCAGCCGGGATGTACCCACCACAGAATATGGAGTTAAATATCGACAAAAGTGTTTTGTGTGCTTCAGGGTGTAAGTGTTTGATCATGTCATAAGCTATTCTGTCTCTTCCTGGCGCTGTCTTATTAGAGCAACTCAGTGAGGCCTGAAATTCCGCCATGGTGAATGGACGGTTGTAAGGTTCATTCTTTGTTATTTTCTGATCCAGGGGCAATCGCTCTGCTTGCCGCTGGTACCGCAGAAATGTATCTGTGTAATGGGCCGAACTAGAAATGTACTCAAAGTGGGCACCTAGAAAATCAGCCTGGTCTTCAAGAGTGTTTCCCTGGTTGTTTACTAATGGCAGATGATGAGTTTGCCGGCCGTTTAATTTGTTAACTCGGTTCCAGGCTTTCTTTCCGTCTGTGTAAGAATTTATGCCTGATATGTATTTTTGCCAGCTTTCCCTTTTAGCACGGCGGCGCGTTCTTCGACCCTCACTCTTTACTTTTTTAAAGTTTATGAGATTTTCTGTTGTTGGAGAGTCACGAAGGCGTCCCCAAGCCTTATTTTGCTTTCTTCGTGCTTCCCTACAGTCATTGTTCCACCAAGGAACACGTCGTTTCGAATGCTTTCCTTGTGTTTCTGGGATGCATATGGAAGCTATATTCACAATAAATGCTGTGAAATATGCTACTGCGTCGTCTATGTTAAGATTACGGATGTCATCCCATGTTAGGTGCGTGAGCTCTCTGTATTGCTTCCAGTCGGCAGAATCAATCTTCCACTGGGGAACATGAGGAGAGTTTTCTTCACTTTTTGTCAATGTTAATATGATCGGGAAGTGGTCACTCCCATAAGGGTTTTTGATAACATTCCACTGCAGATATGGCATGAGTGTACTTGATGCGATGCTTAAATCTATAGATGAGTATGTTTTGTGTGCAACGCTGTAGAATGTGGGCTCTTTTTATTTAACAAGGACGCATCAGATGAGAAAAGAAAGTTTTCAATTAAGCGCCCTCGCACGTCACAACGAGAATCGCCCCACAGGCTGCTATGGGCATTTAGATCTCCTACAACGATATATGGTTGGGGAAGTTCAGCGATAAAGCTTAGAAACTCTGATCTAGAGAGTTCGTAATTCGGAGGGATGTATAGGGAAGTTATAGTGACCAACTTCTGAAAGAGCACCGCTCGGACTGCGACTGCCTCAAGAGGAGTTCGGAGAAGAAACTGCTGACAAGCAACATCTTTGCTCACTATGATTGCGACGCCGCCCGAAGAGGCGAGTGCGTCATCTCGATCTTTTCGGAAAATGGCGTATTTCCTGAGGCAGTTACCTTGTGTTGGTTTGAGGTGTGTCTCCTGAACACACAGCACCTTTGGATTGTATTTGTGTAGAAGTTCTTTAACGTCATCGAGGTTGTGCATAAGACCTCTCACGTTCCAGTGTAGTATTTGTGTATCCATATTGTTTGTTTTCTTGTGCTGTGTGTCAAGAGGAGTCCAATTGGCTTACGGAGCCTTTCCAGGCCCCGTAATCCGTGTTTTGTCTTTCTTGGAGCGGTCGCGAGATTCGCGCCGCTCAGGAGGCGCTGGGTGCGCCGGCTGACTTGTAGTTGTGTCCATCGACTCCTGAGAGCCGCTGGACTTCCGCTCATTCGAGCGGGGTGTTTTCAGGGTAGGCCTTGCCTCAGAAAGCAGGGCCTTGGAGGCCACCAACCCAGAGGTCGATGGGCCCTCCTTAAGAGATGGCGCAGCAGCACTGGCTGCTGTCGCCTGGGGGGCTGGTGGCACAGCCGCGGCCACACTCTTTGTGGGCTGGGCTGATGCCGGAGTCTGCTGCGGCGTTGCCCCCTTACGCGCCGCATCAGCATACCCTGCGATATGTAGGAAGGAAATGCGCTTTCGCGCTTCCTGAAAGGAAATGTTTTCTTTGAACTTTAACGTAATTATTTCTTTTTCCCTCTTCCAGGAAGGACATGAGCGGGAGTATGCAGGGTGATCACCGTCGCAGTTTGCGCAGTGTAGTGTCTCAGTACAATTGTCAGCAGGATGATCGTGCGACGCACACTTTGCACATGTGGTACGGCCCCGGCAGCTTTGAGAGCCGTGACCAAATCGCTGGCACTTAAAGCAGCGGCGAGGGTTTGGAATGTAGGGCCTAAGTTTGATTTTCAGATAGCCTGTTTCAATATATTCTGGTAAGGTACTTGTGCAAAACGTCAAAATTAGGTGTTTAGTGGGGATCTCTTTGTCATCCCGCCTGATCTTAATTCTTTGGACATTTGTCACATGCTGTTCCTTCCAGCCCTCAAGGAGCTCGGTTTCACTCAAGTCAAGGAAATCTTGTTCTGATATAACTCCGCGTGAACTGTTCAGAGATCGGTGGGGGTTCATCGAGACAGGGGTATTACCAATTTCAGCAAGTCCGGACAGTTTCTCGAACTGATTCTTGTCATTAAGTTCTATCAATAGATCACCGCTGGCCATTTTTGTGACCTTATAGCCGGGACCTAGTTTCTCAGTAAGGCATTTCGCAACGACAAATGGTGATAGTGTTCTTGCAGTTTTATCACTGTTTTGACAACTTAGCACGTGGTACTTCGGGTATATTTCTTTGGTCTGGACAAAAAGCTTCAGAGAGTCATCGGTGCGCCCTCTCTTGGAAAGAGGGCGATCGGGGAGTCGGGGGAATGACGAAAAAGCCATAAGGGGAACAATAATTTCGGTAGCTATGCCAGCCACCCACCACCGAGCCCAACATGGGGACGCTACGAAACCCGAAGGCAACGAAGACGCCAGCTGTACAAAGCCACTATAACATAATATAATAGACCCAAGGCTGGATAAACTACACCAGGTTAACCCTTGCTGCCTGGAAAATTGGAAGTAAAACGAAGTGAAGAGGAGACAGGAGAGATGGAAAGTCAGAGAGAAAGACGAAGGTTGGAGGGAGAGAGAGACAGGAAAAGGCAACTACCGATTTCCCCCGGGTGGGTCAGTCCGGGGGTGCCGTCTACGTGAAGCCGAGGCCAAAGAGGTGTGTTGCCTCCGCCGGGGGGCCATAAAGGTCCAAACACCCGGCTTCGGCTCAACCTCCAGGATCCCCTTTTCCCCGGACACGGCTAAGCCGCGCACGGTTAGACGCGGGAGGGTCCAAGCCCCATGTGCTCGGGTCCGTGGTGTCGCAACACACCAAACGCCTGCTTTCGCAGACGCCCCTGCGGGGATAGAGAACTAGGAGGCATCAAAAAGAAAGTGAGAGAAACTAAATTTGATGCCAATAATGGGAACACAAATAAGCATGGAGAGTTACAAGAGTGCAAATAGAAAGAAATTAGGGGGGGGGGGATCGGTACGACAACACAACGGGCAGTGATTGCTATTTGGTGCACGAGCTGCTTGTCTAAAGACACAAACATACGGGTGCAAAAATTCGCAACAAGTTGAGGCATGTGCGTGTTTTAGCCAAGAACCCGGAAACCCCTCAGCACATCCAAATGGAATGCGAACGCGTTCACCCAATGAGACACATGGGTAATGTACAACTTCCAGAAGTGCTTGAATTATTAAGTGGACGGAAACATCAACCTGTCAGCAGTCGATATAAGCAAGGGGCGTTTAGAGTATTTCGGCGAAAAAGAGTTGCCAAGAGATTGATACGACCGGATCCGTTACATACGTAGGTAGCGTTACAAGACACATAATCTTTGGGGAAGAGCAAAAAGATTAAAGAGATGTACACAAATAATGCACTAGAATTAACATAATGGATAGCATACGTGATTAACTCAGGCTGGCTCAAGCACCACCCCGCTTCAAATGGAATGTCAATAAATCATCAACATCATAATCGTGAATAGTAGACGTAATAGCCCTCTTCTTTCTATCTCCCCCCAACTTACTTTCCCTTATAATTCTTCTCTTTGGGCTGCACCCTACACTACTAGCAGTTGCTAAGGTGTCAGTCGTCCCCTGCGCTTTCTTTCTTTCTTTCTTTCCTTCTTTCCTTCTTTCTTTCTTTCTTTCTTTCTTTCTTTCTTTCTTTCTTTCTTTCTTTAAGCAGCCACAACTGAGTGGGCGCCAGCCCTAGGACTATGTAAAATCAACACTACCTGTTGGTTGAAGGGGTAGTTGCAGACCCGTGTGCTTGAAGAAATGTCGGGTAGGCGCAAAACTGGGCGAAGCACGCAAATCTCGAGAAATTATATAATCGCCTTTTGCCCGCTTTGTAATATTTAGTGACGCCACATTTGACAAACGCCGCATCTGCTGTAAAACAGTTTGATTTTTTTTCTTTTTTTACACAGATGACACCACCACCAAAAAACAGCTGCGGTATTCATTTTTCATTGAAAATGTTTTTTTGTTTCAAGCACTGTTTAGCAAAAGTCGTGAGTGAAAGTAATAACAGATAACTGTATACGTCTCTACTAATGGGCAACACTCGTAGTAAACCAGCATTTACATGAAAAATAATGAAATAATGTCAGTTTCCAAGGACCTGGCCATTACAAAATTTGGATAAATTCACTTCTCCCGGGTAGTTCCATTAATAAAGTTAATACAATTTTCTCGTCATAGACTTGGATATAAAATTGTCTCTTGTTTCTTGAATAGTTCTGTTCCTACTTCGGGAAGGCGCCATAAAGTATACCCCAAAATTGACTCCTTGAAGTTATAATAGCTCATAAACTAATTTCAGAACACAGCAAAGCTTCAAACCCACGATGAATGCAACGTAGCCTAGAATATCACTTGACATGTTTGTTCGACAGTGAAAAGAAAAAAAAGCATATTCCTTTCTAAAAATTTACTGTTTTGCCCATATTTATTTGGGCATGTATAAATATGTAGTCGCCCTGTGTCCTCCTATGTCTGCTTCAGGATCTTTCTTTTCAAACACACATCCATCTCTATATTATCAAGTTAGCAACAAAGTTGACGTAGAATTATATTGATCGTTAATAAATACCGTTTCTCCCGAGTAAAAAGTGAAAACATTTAGTTAGGCCTAACTATGCCCTTGAGTTCCTCGGGCGGTGCTCTAACAGTGTATAACTACTGGAGGCAACGGCTGCTGTGGAGTAGGAACAGCGCCCTGACAGCCACCAGCCACTTTCTTAGTAGATTTCTGGAAAAACCCACCCAAGTATCAGTTTCGCCAAAAAGGCAAAGCATTGATAGCGACATCAAAGTTCAAGCCTTTGGTATATACCCGGTATTCCATGACGGTTGCTACATTTAAGGGCAAACTAAATCTTTCTAACAAGCTCTTTCGGTGGCGTATGAGCTTGTCAGCCTCTCAATAGTTCGTAGGGCATCGGCTCCAAAACTAGATTACTATTCGTTTACGTGCCGAATGTCTCGTCCACAGTGCAGCCCAAGCTTTGTAGGAATGCAATGGCGTTCCTTTTATGAATATTTATCAATAATCAGAACTTTGCTGGCCGATGCCGTTCCTGAAAAAGTCTTCGGATACCAAATCAGCACTGCAAGCCTCCTTAGGCAACGTCACAAAGAGGTTTAATGATCATCATACCTCCATCACCCATTCCTTTATTACATGAGCGTCCATCAAAAAGAAATGAACTATTACGTAATCATCGGCAGCTCAGTTTCCCGCACATAGGCATACTACATATCTTCTTGCTGTGAAAATTTTGTTTCGTGGCGCGCTGGGGAGATATCATCGAAGTGGAACGCTGTCAACAGACGCGAAAATTCGCCCGACTCCATGAAACCACAGTGCTGATCATCAGTGAAGCAGTTATCTCACAGGCCTTTCCGTTTCGTGTGTTTTTCGCATTGAAAAAAGACTACACGCAGATAATAAAACTGTATTCGAGTCGAATTTCAGGAAACGGGAAAATTGAGCTAGAGAAAACTGGCTGTTTGGTCGGACGATTGATGTCCTGGAGAGGAACGCATGGAGATAAAAACTGTATTCTGTTGACCTGTCAATTTTAATATTCCACAGCACCTTGATCTTTACTACCGTCAAAGTCTTCTGTGTGCTTACTTTCCTTGTTTGCTTGGAACCTGCCCGCACTCTACTTTAACCTTTTAAGCGCCGCACCATGAAGTAGTAGTCAAAAAACTGAAATTGATGTTGATAATTTGCATTGGTCTTCTAAATTAACTGTGATAAAAAATACAGCTGCATTCGCAAAGACTTAGTAGTTTTTTTCGCATGTTCCATTTTTGGAACATTGGCGTTTCCCATATGAAAAACACAAATTTTGTCTGGAACAACTGTTATTGACTGTTAAATGGGGGTTGCTTACTCATGTTAACAGAAGAATAACTATTAGCGTCGTACAAGGCCTTTCAAAAGTATAAATGCTTATACCAATGCTTGCGAAAATTTCTTTTTTCATCTTACTTGCTGTAGGTCAGTGAACACTTCACAAGCCATGGTATGCTGCAAAGCATTTCGTGTGCAGACGCTTTTTGCACTGCTGACACTGGTTCGTCGTGTTTTTCTTGCACTCTGCCCACTTCCCCCGAGTCGCTGAGATGATGTAGTGGCCATCAGTTTTCCTATCCTCCCGTCTCGGATGCACACGAGGTCCAGGCCGCACACTGATTTTCTGCTTGAGGTGCAAGGACATGACGACGTCCCGCCGAAATGCTATGTGCGTCATGGCGGCATCAGTTCCTTTGTGAAGCTCGCAGTGAAGGAGCAATCCTGCGACGACAGCCATATTCAGACCATTGCTGAAAAGGTTCCACTACCATTTTTTGCTTCGAAGTCTTCGGCGATAACTTCTGAGGAGGCGGTCAAGAACATCTACACCCCCCATGCCCTCATTGTATTTTTTGATCAAATATGGTTGAGGAATGTCTACCCTTTTGTTTGCGCCTCGTGAGAAGCGTTTTGCAGTTCCAAGAGGCTGATGGCAGAGGTGGTTTGAAGAAACTGTGACGACTGCATTGTCGTTCCACCTGCATGCGTAGACCACCCCGTCACACTTGTAGTGTAATGACCCTCACGACGTCTTTCAAGCTCTTCAGGGGACAACCACCGGATCTTGTATCTCGTACAGTCCCCGTAACTCGAATCCCCTGGTCAGCCAGTTTCGTCAGGAGACTGTACGAAGTGAAAAAGTTATCAAAGTGGACTTCGTACTGTTTAGGGGCGGGCAGGACAGATGCCATATTGCTAACAACCCTCAGCCCGAGAGGTGCCTTCTCGTCCTTCTCGTTTCTCCAGCAATATATTTCCATTGCATAGGGGTACCCATTCGAAGAGCACATCATCCATGTTTTATACCCAAATCGAATAGGTTTACCGCCAATGAACATTTTGCACGAGTGGTGGCCATAATAGGGTACCATTGAGTCGTCGGTGCTGAGGCTTTTGTGGAACACTCCAAACTGGCGGAAACATTTGGAGATTTCGTCGTAAAACGGCTGAATCTTGCCCATCTTCTCGCCTGCTCTGAACTGAGTGTTGTCCACTACACGGAAAAACCTTATCAGCTGCCGGAACCTATTGCGGGCCATCACTGTCGCAACTAAAGGCACACAAACACAAATGTCTTCTGCGGTGCTCCAATACGAGTCCTCAGATGGAACTGAGTGATATCCGCTCAAAAGCAAGAGAACGAAAAAGAAGAAAAACATGGCGAAATGCATGGGCGAGTCTATGCTGCAATTGACACCGATATCCGCTCAAAAGCAAGAGAACGAAAAAGAAGAAAAACAACGCGAAAAGCATGCGCGAGTCTACGCTGCAAATGACACCGTAAAACGCCAATGTTCCAAAAATGGAACATTCGCATAAAACTCTAAAAACTGAAAACTAGTGTGTCATTATTATTTTTTATTTTTTTGCCCAGTAATACCTGACTATATGCCGATATTTTAGTTCTGCTTTGCTCATTGCAACATTACTTTTTTCCTGCGAAATAATTCAACAAACGTGGGGCACTGAAGGAACGCAAAATATGCCTGTTTGTGAGCACTTATCCAAAGCTTCATAATAGGTTGATAATGAAAATTTTAATTGTTATGTTTTCTACATGTATCAGTGAGTATGCGAAAACAAAAAGAAAAAACTGCGATAGATGGGGAAGAAAATAAAAAATCAGGTTTCGTATGTTCCAGTTTTGGAACATTGGCAAGTAAAAATGTCGCGGTTCACAATTTCCAATCGACGACAAGAAACATTGCTACGCAAATAAAACTTAAAACCACGTGGCTAGTTTGTCAGTTATTTTCCAATCTAATAGACACACTTTTTCAAAAGAAACTTATCTATCTCTGGTTACTTATTAGCAAACTCCCAGAGTGCGGAAGTGAAAGCCACAATGAAACGAGTTTCCATAGATTGTATAGATGCTTGAAGTAAAATTTTGTGGATGCTTTAGCTTCGCCTTTAAGAAGGGAACGCGATAAAATTCAAAGATCTCTGACTGCTTCTCACGCTTCCCTGCAACTGCGGCTCATGTAAGCGTAATGTTTGGCGGGAAACGCTGGCGGCGAACGCTATGCACTGAGGTGAGCTTTCTAGTACAAACGCAGCCTCTTCCGTGGGCCGATGTTCTGTTATTGTATCACATTTTTAATATTTTAGCCTGGGAAGCTTTAACATAAATGGCATGCACTGTCGGTGTTTTGATTCATAGCATTTGTTTCTTGGCTGTCATTATAAAATTTCCTAGGGATCACTTTGTAAAGAATGTAAGACAAGCTAAGAGCAACTTTAGTGTTAGAAGAACATTAACGCCGTAAAGAAAGTATACGGAAACATTCGCTCATGGGACGCCAATGCCGGCTACGACGCCGACACCGGATTTTCTGCGATACGGTGACCTTAATGCTATAGCGTTAAGGACAATGAGGTTTAAAAAATATTTGTTAAGGATCATGCCTGGGCCAGACGTTGCGCACTGTGCAAGACGCGCTGGGACGAACAATAAAATACATTTGGCTGAATTCGCGCCGAGCTTGCTTTTTCCTTTCACAGGCGCAACAATAACACAACTCTTCCAGGCCAGATCCCCATGGTTTGGTTGCCCAGATATGATCATGAGTGGTAAGCAACATTTTGTGTGAATGAGAAAGTACCAGCACCTGTGTAATTCTTGCATTCCGCGAAACCTCACTTGGATATCGGCGAGGCGAACAAGGCAGAAAACAATTCGGTGAGCGCATCGCACCGCCCCATCCAAGTTTACCTCCGAGTTCCTTTTATTTTTCGGGAATATTTAGCACCTATGATTGTGCTAGCCCTTTCCCCCCCTTCATTGGGCACTACCAAGGTTGTGGATTTTACGCAAGAAAAAAATATAATCGCTACCCCGTGGGGTCGAACTCTACGACCAAACCCTGGCCGTCCATTCTTGATTTCATAGTACAGCTCATCAGTCATTGCCATGATTTTAGTACATGTATAGTTTACGCACTATACAGCGATAATTTTTAGGCCCCTTTACAGCCACGCCTCATCTACTTCTCAGAATTCATCGCTCCACTGCAAACACTGGCATGGCGCTCTTTGGCCATACTTGGCCCTTGCGCCATTAAACACCATACATCATCATCATCAGAGTGCCCGCGATCGGGCTGTCAAGCTCGGCTTGCCGGTCCCTACGTGGGACTAGCTGGGTGGCGCGGGGTGTCCCCTGTATCTTCTCTGGACCTCAATAAAGTTATTTCACTCACTCATCCTCATAGAAGGTGGGCATACCACGTGGTTTGTTCGAGAAGCCGTGACCTCTCAGAGGAACTAGGGATTGTTGCGTTTTAAGGCACTGAAAATATACCCGCGACTTGCCTTTATAGATGCCTTTCGGAGATAGTAAAGCCTTGGGATATTTCGTGAAAGCATATCTATTTGTCGCCATTTTATACAATCCGACACAACATTTGTCAAGCATCCAGTTAACCGCACACGCCTACCATACCACGTCGACCAAAATTACACAATCTAGAACGAATCGAAAAGATCGGCGTCTGAAGTGACGTGAATATATTCCTGAGAACCAGATCACCAGGACCGTACCGCCGTGTCCTGTTTCTTTTTCACTCTGTCCCCGTCTGTGTTCGCTGTTACAACCTTAAGATTCTTTACCAACTAAGCCACCAAGCCATCATTGTTAAACAGAGCGGCCGCATTAGCCGTATATCCGTGTTTTCGGCGCCTCTTGGCAGCATTTTTTGTTTCTTTTTCTCCGTTTCAAATGACAGGAAAGTAAAATAAGGAAATGAAAGAATATTACAAAATAAAAATACTCGTTTTTCTTTCCCATGGGTTTTGGTCGTGGTGAATAAATAAATGGCATGTTTTGCAGACGAGACCACAATATTATGGCTCAGTAAAACTTTCTGTTGCACGAGTTGGTTCATACTTGCAAAGGAAAAGGTTATGCGCAAAATAAACACGGACACAGTAATAGACACGGACGAGTCTGTTTGTGCTCGTCCGTGTCTATTACTGTGTCCGCGTTTAGTTTGCGCATAACCATTTCCTCTATAACTATAATGTGGAATGTACCTATAATGTGGAAAATGTGGACTCGATTTTATTTTGTTTTTCTTTCTTACTTTTCTTTTTCTCGCCTTAAGACACCTGGACAGTGGATACCCTTTTAGAAACGGGCAAGCCACAGCCGTTCAAGGAAAAAAATAATGAGTAGAAAAACGAAAAAAAAGACTTGTTTTGTGCAGTGTTTTCGCGAACACGGCATTTCTGAAGCACGTGGTCATCACCAGAAAATTTTTTTTTCTGGCACTCTATGATCGGTCGTTTTTCATAACGTGTCTTATAATCCCTCTCACATTTTGCCAGACGCGATTATTTGCGAATGCTCGCCAAAGTAGCATTTGTGGGAATGCCGTCTGTGGGTCCTTGCTTAACCACAGACTATTTTAGTGCCGAAATCCACAAAGGAAGGCAGGGACAAACATCCTGGTAAACGCACTGGGAAACTTAAGCAGTTTATTACGTTCTGGCTTAGGATTCTGTTTAGTTTCTACGTCAATGAAAAGAGCTACGTTGCATTTTCTATTAATCGCGATGGTTTATACCTTATTGCCTGTTCTCGATAACTTGGTGACATGTAGAGTGTGTGTAATGTCAAAAAGCAGAAATCGAATTCGATTGCAATTGCGGAGCACATGGTTTTGTCTGGTAGTGATAGTATTCGCTGGTAGAAGGATTTTTTGATCGCAAAAAAAAAAGCTATTCCAAGGCCGCATCTCGCGTACTTTTTATCCAGACTACGGAAATTGCAATAATTTGCAGTACGGATTGAAAACATACTCAATTATTCAAGTAATAAACAACTCTCTTTAATATGCGGTGTGCATTCTTTTCTGCCTAACGAGTCCAGTATGAAAAACGAAACAGTTCTTGTGCTGATCGCTCCAGGACAATGACACAGAGGCGCCTTATTCAGATACTACTTGTACTGTACTCGGCAGCGTAGCGTTTATTTCTGTTGAATGTTGGTCAAGTGTTGTCAAACGCGTCATCATTTCCAGCCACGCAATACGAGTGTGGCGTTGACACTCACGTAAGCAAAGTATTCAAATATCACTGTAGTATTCACAAAGTATTCAAATCTCATACTGTAGTCATTTACAAAGAAAACTTGCTTATTTTGTTTACACTGAGGAATGCACGGAAAATGAACACAAATGTCAAGGACAACAAAAGGGAGGGACACATCTATTTCAAGCTGCCTAAGTGTAGGTGTTTATTGGAGAGGCAATTCGCAGAAGCAGAGAAAAGACAGCTTCCATCAATGTTCCTGAAAATGCACGGGAAAGGTATTCTCCAACCATAGCACCTTCGACCACAGGCTAGTAGAACCAGCTATTGTTCCCATTCAATGGTTTCCTCTTGCCGTCCCAAAACCTTGCACATCCCTTTAGTTTGCAAGGTCCACGCTGACAAAGGTTATTGGAAGGCAGCAGTACATTCCAACTTCGTAGGCAGGCGTTGCTTGTGGAGGCAATAAGGCAGCTCGCCGTCTTCAAAGGAATGCCTCTCGAAGTGGACACGCCAGATTTTGGACCCTTCTTAAGAGCCACTTTGGTGGAGCTGCTAAAAAACTCGCCCCTTACACAAAAGCTTTTCCTGGTGCACAGTCAGTGATCATACAAGTCTATTCATCAGCTCGTCAGTATGACATGTCGACGTGGTTGTGCCACGACGGCAGGTTTTTCTTCACGTTGATGCAAGCACTAGGTTTTTTTATTATTATCGCCAATAGTCTGGGGAAATATGTTTGCGTGTGTAGGTATATGAGATGTTTCTGCGAAGCCATTAGGCAATTTTAAAAGCGTGGCTGCTTGAGCTGCTTGCCGTTTCTGAATTAACTGCGTAGGCACATGTGCAAGAACAAGCATCATCTCAAGATATACTGATAATTCTTATTTAATATCACTGTGGGGTATGGCCAAACACGACCCAATGCACACTCCCTGATTTTAGATGAACCCCTTGTCCTTCCTCAGAGTGAACCTAGAATGCGGTGCACTGTTTCATGTTTGCAAATTAGAGTGCAGTATCATTGACGTCATAGTTTAAAGTGAAAAGTTGCCTTTACCTTCAGTTTCCACAAGCTATATTAGCGTGGCCATTATGGTTAATTAAGGCACGTTTCATGAAACTGCCGTAGGCACAACGTTTTCATTAACAAATCATGGCCTCTGTGATGAAACTGGGTTCGGTGAAACGTCATGAAAATCAGTGGTACGCTTTTCAGTATATTTCGTTGGGAAGAATATCAAATGCCCATGAACCATCTATTCGGTGCAAAAGTAACAACTTATAATAAGGAGCACCCTCCCAGACACACCCCTACAAAGAAAAGTTTTATAGGATACCACGAGTTTCACGTGGTCACTTCAGGGCTCCTGTCGATTAGGTCTTCTTGTGTTCACATTACAGAAAGGTAGACTTAAAAACAGTTGCATCTGACTTGACATTTCCAACATTTTGTAGCACCTCGATCTTTACTACGTGCACATTATTATATTTATTTTTGGTTTGTTCGAAAATATCGACACCCTTTATGTTCGCGTAAACAGAAGAAGCCTTGCTGGAAAGTTCTCATCATCCAAACAACACTGCTTTACGCAGTTAGACAGATAGTTCAGCACAATGCATTGACGGGCTAGTTGGTGTGATTCCATAATTACTTGATTTGCGCAAAAACAACGGACACGTGAAAGACGACAGGACAAGACAGGACAGGACAAGCGCCTTGTCCTGTAGTCTTTCACGTGTCGGTTGTTTTTGCCAAAATCAAGTAATTATAGACTTACATAGACTTGAGATAACTTTTCATATGAGGCTGTTAGGCGATAAAGGTTCTAGCGCCAACGACATCAAACAGTCTTTGCAATACAACGCGGTGATATACGTTGCTCTGAAAAAGATCAGAAAAGGCGCCAAGTTAGAATATGGCACCGTCCTAAGGCAAATAGTGTTGAGCCAAAAAAATTGCTGTGTCTACAGTTCGCATACCCATTCATTACCTAAGAAAATTAATCCTTTTTTTTTCTGGTTACTTGTACATATTTCAAAACATTTTACGGCCACGCATGGTGTTGGGTAGACGTGCAGGATGCGTTAGGACGAAGAAATTGACTCGCATTCCCGGCCCTGCGAAAGTATGTCCAGTGAGGCTGTCAGTAATGGAGTAGTGCTAATTCTTTGAAATGTTGCTTGTGTTTTCTATTCTGAAGATTGCAAAGAAAAAGAACTAGAGATGGATGAATATCAACTTCTTTGAATACGAATTGAATACGAATAGCAAGTATCGAATAGCCAAAACGCAGACACATATTACAACAAGAATGTTTATTTAGGTGTAATAAGTGCACAGCTTTTATTCACTAGTGAAAAAAAAAACAATAGCTTTCGACAGAGTGCCCCGGTTAAAGCCTATTGAATGGCAGCATTACATTCCATCTTGGTAGCCACGTGTTGGGTGTGGAGGAACAAATAAAGGCCGGATTCCAGGGTCAGCGTAGATGGACCACTGTTCCAATTGTGTCAGGCATTGTTATCAGAGTACGCGAATTATTATGCCATTTTTGCTATGAATGCACAATGTTTTTTTATTAATTTATTAAGTTCTGGCTATCCTCGCTTTTTGTCAGATAATTTCTATATAAAATGGCTTATAATACCATTTTCTTACTCTTTTTAGTTAACAGAACTGTTAATATAACGGAACTGTTATATAACCGATCTAGTCTTTCAGCAGAATAGCTCAGATAGGTGGACAATAACTTTACGAAAATTTAGCACCCACAATTGAAAAATCACTAATTTTGTAATCTACTTTTTAAAGTATTTACTGTAGGCTACACTTTGCTATTTAATAGTTCATGGCAGTGAGCATTGTTTCCCTGAGCGCGTTGGATGTACAAAGGAAGAAAACACTGATATAGATTGCGATGAACATAACACACGACACACCAGCATCATGTGGTGCTACTTCGTCTATGGTTTCCGCGTCATTGTTTTCTGTTTTAAACCTTTATTTAATGCATTCAATGAGTTTTCAAGGCTTGTTTATTTGCAACAAAATTTGAACGCAAGGCCACTGGGGAGATGAGCGCCGTCAAAATTTACGTAAACATGCACTGACGTGATACCTACTTCTGTGACAAAATGACTTTTTATATGCTGCAGCACAATATTGAATGAAGCGCCATGGTTCGTCTCTTTTTTTGTCAACCCATTTCTCGAAAATGGTGTCGTCCTGACAACTCGTTCCAACAGGAGAAGCCTTCCAACTCACCGGCTGCTGTTATTCAATTCCGGTTTGTGCCGTAAAACAATATGTTTAGAAATTAGGCAAACCTATGGCAATGTTCTATACCAACATTGTGCTTTGCCCAGTTGAGGGGCATTCCGTATAAACACTACAACGGTTTACCGCACAACAAGGGTATCACGTGTCCTTTCGCGCCCTTTGAGTTTCGCTAAAGTAGAGAGAGGGAATTACAACAACCGCAGAAGGAAAAAGTAAAAAAGTGGGAAGGGGAGAGGACAGTGTTTTCTTGTGCTTTAGAAAAGCTTCCCCCTTTTTTTTTCCACCGCTCTCTCATTCTCTTCCGCCACCTTCGCTGGTCGCATAGTTGACCAGAGCCCCTCCGACCACGTGACCGCTCCGAAGCTCCTCCCCCAAAACGACATAGCCAATGAGTGAACACGCATCGAGGACTCGCCTCGCTTTTACTCCCGCCTGATGGCGCTCTCGAACCATGCACACATACAGTGATGAGAGCATCGCCAGGCTATAAAAACCGCCGCAACCTTCTCCGAAGCCAGACTTGCTCAATTCGCAGTGAGGAACGAACCTCGTCGACACGTAACAGACATCCTCCGTTCACCTGCTTTAAGCCATCTCGTTGACAATCATCTGCTGGCCGACCGAAGGAGTTACTGACGCCCATCAGAGTCACACTGCCATTCGAGAATTGGCTTCTTCATGGCGCACTCAAAGTTCAGCCGTACCGCTGACAACAGCGATTACCATCTCCGACGCAAGCCTTCGCGGTCTTTGGAGCAGCGCCGCCTGGCCAACGTGAACCGCGGCTCGTCTACCTACGTCCTACAAGGGTTTGACTTTTACTTCCTAAACTCGCGATCCATCACGTTTGCGGAGCCACTGCCAAGCGTCCCCACCTGTTCCGGCTGCTCGGTGGTTCCTGTCAGGGCCGTGCAGCTTCCCTGCGGCCACACCCTGTGTGAGTTATGCGAGTACGACGCCTACGCCTTCGTCCGAGCTGCAGCGGCAGGGCAGTGGGACGAAGACGCCCGTGTCCTAACCATGCACCGCGGCGGTGTGTGTCCACAGGACTGGGCCCCGTTTGTCGCATCCGAGATGAAGTTTCTGACCGTCCCCATGGAGCAGCTGCAACACCGTGTCGCCTTCTGCGTCAACGCACGCTTCGGATGCACATTCCGGGGCCAGCTGAGACACTTGCAGGAGCACTGCTTCAAAGCCTGCCGCGTCCGCCGCAAGATCTGCCGCTATTGTGGACAGGACAACATCCTGGCATGTGATACTCAGCAGCATGCTAGGCGCTGCTTCCTAAGGTAGAGGCGAGCATCGAAGGAGAAGACTGGCCCAAGAATCGCCATTACCAGACATGAGGGCAGAAACTCTATACTACGCGCAACTTCCATGAAGTACACTTGTAGTTAACAATTGCGTTCAATGAATAAATGCAAATGTTATTTTTTTCACGCAGCCTTTGAGTGATTATTGCAAGTTGGCTGGGGTCAGCCTGATACGGTGTGAGCACTAGCGTGACGTTTGCTCTTGCAAGAAGCACGAGTTGCGACCAGATCTGCACTTTCCAGTGGGGTTTTCAAAACTAGTCATTTAGCGATATTGTCCTGCTCAGCATTTTTTCAGACACGATCATTTATGAATGGCCGCCAAAGTCGCATTTTTGGGAATGCTGTATGTGTGCACGTGATTAAATGCCCAACATTCTAGTGCAGGAATACGCTAGGAGAGAGCAAGGAAAACCATCCTGATAAACACGCTATAAAAGATATTAGACAATGTCGAAAACCGCGCTATGCAGTTAATTACGTTTTCGCTTTTAAAATTTCTTCAGCTTCTACGTAAATGGCAAAAGAACGAAGTTGAATTATGCTATTAATCAGGAACGTTTACTTTATTTTCCTCCTCTCAATCGCTTGGGGACAACCTGTTCATACTCATGTCGGGGAGAATTCGCAAGTTTTATAATACTCTCCCAAATTTGGGATGCTTTTGCACAGCAAAGGGTATCGAAACGTGCCCTGTTTTTTATGTTGCCAATTTTACACTCTAAGGCAGAACATAAATAGCGTTTAACAGTCAACAATGCCAAAATGGGCGTCCTCTAAATTTAGGACATTGCGGCGAGTTTGTGCGGAAGCACTGACTCCATCCATCTTATTTGCTTCCACTTATTCTGTCTTATAGGCCTGGCTTGATGTGCGGTAATATTGGTCGTTAAAAGCGTCATTAAAATGTCGCGACTTTCCTCTTTATTTTCATAAACAGAGTGGAAATAAAAGGCGCTAATGGTCGATTCCCAGACTATTAGAAAATATTATTCCAACATACTGGGCTTTCTTTCTAGGGAACCGGTAAAAATGCGCGGGTTCTTTTTGCGAATTCAAGTAACTGTACCATAGTTGTTGAGTTTCCCAGGATGAGGAAACGAAGGAAAAGGTAGGAATGTCAACCAGACGACCGTCCGGTTTGCTACCCTACGCGGGGGGAAGGAGATTAAGGGTATGGAAAGAAGAAAGCAGATGGAGGCAAGAATGCATGTATTCCAAGTGCCAACACGTGCGGTTGTCTACAATCGGTCACTGAGACCAGTCGATTTCACGCACCGTATCAATGCCCGCGTCGCTTTGTAGGCCTGCGACGCGTGAGGCCATGCCCCCAGAATCATCGATCTCTCAAATTGTCTGCTGCCTAAACGGTTTAACATATTCCGAAGAAGGTCGCGTTCGATGGCAAGATTACAAAACACAACGCGTGCTCGGTCGTCTCTTTACAACCAGAAGCGGCACATATACCGGGCGTCCTCTGTTTAGGGGTGGCTTTTGCGAAAGCTTGCTCATTCCTTGTTGGAAGGGAAGAGAAAGGCAGAAGACAGGGAGGTTAACCAGAATAACGTCCGGTTGGCTACCCTACACCGGGGGAATGCGAAAGGGGAACACAAAGATGACAGCGAGAGAGAGGAGGGAAGGAAAGAAGGGAAATTAGCGGTGAGTTCGCTGACGCGTCTGTTATTGCACTAATAGTCACAGACGTTGACACAAGCCCGTCGTCTTCAAGAAGCACAAAAGTGCCTAATGTCCGACACACCTATCTGTGAGTCATGTCACGTATGATGTTGACAAATCTTTGTATACCTAGGAGGAAGCCGCAGGAGATATTTACTCAGGTGTTCAGTGTTTCCTCCTTACTCGATCTAAGCGCATAAATAACGTCTGTATGAATCAGTGGAGACATTTAGTTCTGATGTCACTTCCGTATCGGCTCAGTGAAATATTCCTTAGGCTGGATGGACTGCAGAATTGTATTAAAAAACAATGGTAAATACCACAACGCGTTTTTTATGCAAATGGAGAACCATTTATGAGAAGCACGGATTTCCCGGCGAAGTGTTGGAAATTTAGCCTAGGTTGTCATGCATAATAGGTTAATCATAGCGCATTAAACAAACCGCAACGGCTGAAAAGTGCCACTTGTTTGTCTCCAATCTGCAGTCACCCCTTGTCTAGTGCGCTGTGATTTACCTTTTTGGAGGAATGTTCTCTGCCCCCTGAAATGGACACCTGAGGGCTCACATTAGAGCAGCTGCATTTGCTCGTCTCAACGAACACATGTATGACATGAAAGCAGCGACGGTGCCCTGAAAGATTTTTGAAACACGGTTTATTCGTCGTTATAGGTTGGCGTGCAATTCTAACCGCGTCGAAGGTAAGTAGGGTCTATGTATAATCGCTCTTTTGGGTCTGACGCATACTGCCGAACCCAATCGCATAGGTGACAAAACGTTTATACTTTCTCTCTTAATTTCTGTTGCCGAAAGCCACTACCAGGAAGGTTAAAAGTATCAGTTCTCCTGCCTTTTGGAAAATTTCTTTTTTTTAACAGCCCGAAGCACCTCCACGCTTTTCTCAATCATAGCGCCTCCTTTTGTTCTGTCAATTATCGCGCAAATATTCACATCTAATTGCACACAAGTCCTTGTCAGAGTGGAAGTGCCCCAATTGCTGCGGTTCGTCACTTTCATCTCGAAAAAAAAAACAACTGTCAGCCCTTCCACTGGGGTGGAGATGGAAGAGCAGCGAAGCTGCACTATGGTGAGAATTATACATTTCCAATTATGATTATTAAGATGTGATGGTGTAATTGGTTATTTGAACTAATAAAGAATGAGAAAAAATTTGGAGGACGCTTAAGCTTCGCCCTAAAGAGTGGAACGCGATAGCATTCAAAGATACTTGACTGTTTGTCACACATCCCGGCAACTGCAGCTTATGTAACCGTAATGTTTAACTGGAAACGCTGGCAGTGAACGGTATGCACGAAGGCACGCTTTCTGGTAGAAACGCGGCCTCTTTCGTGGGCCGGCCTTCTTTTATTGCTGGCACCTTTAATATTTCAACCGGAGAAGATTCAGCATAAAAGGCATGCGCAGTTTGTTTTGTTGCTACTTTTACAGTTTAATGTAGAACATAAATAGCCTTTAAGAGTTAAACATACCCAAATGGGCGCTGCCTAAATTGATGACATTACGTCGAGTTTGGGCGGAAGTACTGTCTTCATCCATCTTATTTTCTGCCGTTAGTTCTGGCACACAGGGTCTGGCTTGACCTACGGTGATATCTGTCATTGTGCTATTACATGACCATCATGTTTAAAAAAATGTCTCGACTTCCCTATTTATTTCGGTAAACGGAGTAGAAATAAATGGTGCACGGTAATGGTCGATTCCCATTCCCAGACTGAAACAAATATTATTCCAACATCCGAGGCATTCTTTCTCGGGAACCGGTACAAATGTGCGGGTTCTCTTTGTGTATTCTCGTAACACCACAGTAGTTGTTTAGTTTCGCAGGAGGAGGAAAAGAAGGAACAAAAGGTAGGGAAGTCAACCAGAACCAACGTCCGGTTTGCTACCCTACATAGGGGGAAGGAGCTTAAAGGGGCCCTGAACCACCCCTCGGGCTTGTTGAAACATTTCAGCCAAGTTCTGCTGTCGTACGCGGTCCGTGGAGCTCGCAAGCGGAGCGCGAAGTCACCTTTTTCTCAAACGCTCTCGTGTAAAAAACCCCATGATCCTCGCGCTTTTCTGTGTGCTTTATTTCGTAATAAAGCACACTCCAATACGCGGCTACTATTGGTCGCTAACGACACCGCGCTGCGTGGAGATGATAAAGTGGCACAATGCTTGCGCATTCTTCGACAACGCCCAGACGTGTTTATTGGTCACATTTTATTGCGAAAGCATTATATGCCCCATTTTTGGAAAATCCGGTGGCGGCGTGACCAAAACATGGTACCAATAATGGCCTACGGCACGAAGAGTGAAAGCACGCCAAGAAATTCTCGGATTGAAGTCAAACTTCTCAGGGGCTTACACAACCCGGCATCGTGTGTTCCCTATATGCAAAAAGCTCTCGCCACACTTTTGATGGTGTGCGGAGTCACCGTCGTCATCGTCTTCAATCATGCGCTAACGATCATTCAATACGAAAAGACACCGCTGCGTCGCGCGCAACCATTTCTTCGCCAATCCCCCTTAGTGGGTAGGAGTTACATACGTGACAGGAACTAACAATAACTACAGTCTCGATTCCAAATCACGAGTGTATAAATTTAGGTGCACCAGCACCATCATGTCTCCAAAGGAACGTCAGGGAAGTTTGCAATGTCCACGACAACATGTGGATCAATACCTAAGCGAAAGCATTTCACCATAGCAACTAACTACAATGATTTCACATTCCCACGTACATAAGCAGTCTAAGGTGTCGGCCGGTTTTATTTTTTTAGTTCCCTCTCTTAAGGCGGCGCCAGTTGGTTGGAATTACGAATGAAAGAAAGCGTGCAACTAAAAACAACCATCATTTAGGAATAGTGTGGAGCGAAGCGACGAGGGACGATCACGCCACTAATTGTGTCATATGTTAGTGTAAGATTAAATGAAAAGGGTAATATTTTCGCATGGCACAGGTGGGAGATGTATAAAATTTGCATATTCCATCAAAGAGCTAATCCTTTCTTGCCGAATACCGGACGCCTAAAACATCCGGCACACGCCATCTTGCGATATATGGCGACGATAATTCGATTTGCATTGAAGCAGTGCGGCACATCGTATCGACAAATTCTTCAGTCAAGGTGGCTTAACCTCTTAGAACTTAAATAGTGAGATTTTCTTTAGAACTCAAATATGCATATAAATTTATTATGCAAGAAAACTCCTCCTCTTAGGGAAATTACAATTTAACGATTCGAATTCCGCTATATTGGATATACATAGGTTTTAATAAAGCACCTGATACATTTTTCTAGCTCGTCGGAGCTGTTCTTCGTTATTGTACAGAATAAAATAAAACCGGCGTGTTTTATATCCTTCATGTTGTGTCATTCTCTGCTCTCGTACTGTTCAGTGAAAATGTTACGGCCCTGTTCACCTTACGCACACATCGTATCAGTTATGCAAAAGTTTCTAAAAGATAGGTACAGTGGCAATATTCTGGCAACAGTGATTTAACACGGCCTATTTTGTTCCATACGTAATACAGATGCAAGAATTTCGCAACTCAAATTGCAGCAGTCATTACCAGGAGAAAAAGTTGAGCTGAGGTAACAAAACAAACCCTTCAATATACAAAATGTAATACTTGGTAATCGCTCGAATTACTTTTAGCTTTTGCATTGCTTTCGTGTTGCCGAGCTATCTGATACGATTAAGTATGAACAAGCTGATATTAATAAAATCAATGATTGTTCGACATTTTGTGTAGTTGCGTCTTACAATCATGTCACAAATGTGAGAAAGCGCTTCCTAAAGGCAGTTCCCAGCTTGCTCCATTCCTCTTTTCTGTGATTGTGCGTGCAAACGAAAAAAAAATTAAGACCTAATATTACAAACAAGATAAAAAATAATACACGCCAACCGATAGGTTTTTTTTAAAGAATATTGCACGTTAGTGAGTTTTCGAACGCTGCGTACAGAATACCCGGCGCAATCTACGGCTGCATTTCCACCGCTGAAAACACCTATTTCGAAAAGCGCCTAATGTAAAATGTGTGTAATGTCAAAAAGCAGTAATCGAAATTAAATGCAATTGCGGAGCACGTGGTTTTGTCTGGTAGTGATAGTATTCGCTGGTAGAAGGCTTTCGTGATCGCAAAAAAAAAAGCTATTCCAAGGCCGTATCTCGCGTACTTTCTATCCAGACTACGGAAATCGCAATGATTTGCAGTACGGATTGAAAACATACTCAATTTTCAAGTAATAAAGAACTCTCTTTAATATGCGGTGTGCATTCTTTTCTGCCTAACGAGTCCAGTATGAAACACGAAACAGTTCATATGCTGATCGCTCCAGGACAATGACAGAGACGCACCTTATTTAGTTGTTGCCTGCACTGTTCTTGGCAGCGTAGCGTTTATTTCTGTTGAGTGTTGGCCAAGTGTTGTCAAACTCGTCATCATTTCCAGCAGTGCAATACGAGTGTGGCGTTTACATTCACGTAAGCAAAGTATTCAAATATCACTGTTCTGCACCTTTCAACCTCCCATAAAAGAGAGACTCTGGAGTCTTATCAGATTCCTATCGATGTGATTTATTGCGTTCTCCTGGTCAGGAAACAGCGGAAGACTAGAGCAGGGAGGTATAGTCGGCGCTGAACAAAACCAGTGAAATCTCATACTATAGTCATTTGCAGAGAAAACTTGCCTAACTTGTTTATACCGAGGAATGGACGGGAAACGAACACAATTGAGAGGGACGACAAAAGAGAGGGACACATCGATTTGAAGAGGCCTATGTATTGGTGTTTATTGGAGAGGAAATTCGCAGAAGCTCAGAAAAGACAGCTTCCATCAATGTTCCTGAAAATGCACGGGAAAGGTATTTTCCAACCATAACACCTTGGACCACAGGCTAGTAGAACGACCTATTGTTCCCATTCAATGGTTTCCTCTTGCCGCCCCAAAACCTTTCACATCCCTTTATTTTCCAAGCTCCGCGCTGACAGAGGTTATTGAAAGGCAACAGTACATTCCAACTTGGTGGGCAGAGGTTGCTTGTGGAGGAAATAAGGCAGCTCGCCGTCTTCAAAGGAATGCTCTTTGCCTCTCGAAGTGGACACACCAGATTTTGGAGACTTCTTTAGAGCCACTTTGGTGGAGCTCGTAAAAAAAGCTCGCCCCTTACAGAAAAGATTTTTCTGGTGCACAGTCAGTGATCATACAAATCTATTGATCAGCTCGTACGAAAAACATAACAGGACTTTACCGACGTTTCGGTCGGGGTCCGGCCTTCATCAAGGGTGTGATTGCAAGCACACAGAGATCAATTTATACATTTTCGCCCTAAGACTGAAAAAAAGACAAGAAAAAATTCAAAGTAAAAAAAAAAGAATACAACAAACACGTGAATGGAAACTTGCGTTTGCACAGAGTGGCATTATTTAAAAAAGAAAGAAAGCAGTGAATGCAACAAGGCTGTGAAAACAAGCTTGTAAATCGTGGGTAGGCTGTCTCCACATGCGCGCACAGGTTTAGTGTAGTCCTGAATGTCAACACGTGCAATGACTCATGTCAAATTCGTCAAAAACGACGGGCATATACAGTGGTGCTATAAAGGGGTACAAAGTTGTGGGGGCATTATTGAAAACATATTAACAAAAAGCATGCGGGCATCACTAAAAAGATTTAGTGCCGTCTTGAATGTCAACACGTCTAATGATTTATTATCAAGCTCATCATAGACGACGGGCATAGACGTTATTGCTATAAAGGGGTACAAAGTTGGGCGTACATGCAGTGGCATTGTGAAAACATATTTACAAAAGGCATGCGAAGGGTCGCTACGGCCAGGAGAGTATTTGACCACAAAGACGGTGAATACACCCTCACCTGGCCGTAGGACTCCTGCACAGTGACCTCCACTAACCTCTGAGTTGAACGACCTGCGATCCATTAAATACTTTGCACACGTGGTATTCTTTGTGCTTGCAGGCAGGTGTTTTTCATAGAAAGTCTCATTCCTTGGAGCATTAGACGGCGCCGAACAAAACAAGTGAAATGTCATATTATAGTCATATTCCAAAGAAAAATTGCTTAAATTTCTATAGTGAGCAATGCACGGGAAATGACCAGAAGTGACAGGGATGACGAAAGACCGGGACACACGGATTTCGAGAGGCCTAAGTGCTTGAGTTATTAGAGGGGCAATTCCCAGAAGTTGGAATAGACAACTTACAACAATGTTGCTGAAAACGCTTAAGAAAGTATCTTCCAACCATAACACCTTGGACCACAAGCTAGTAGAACGAGCTATTGTTCCCATTCAATGGTTTCGTCTTACCCTCCCGAAACCCGGCACAACACTTTACTTTGCAAGAGGTGCGCTCTCACAAAGGGTATTCAACGGCAACACTACCTTCCATCTTGGTTGGCAGGCGTTGGGTGTGGAGGAAATAGGAAATAATTGCAAAGTGCGGCTCGCCCTCTTCAAAGGAATGTTTTCTGCTTGCTGAAGTTGACACACCTAATTTTGTATCTTTCTTAACAGCCACTTTTTTGGAGCTTGTAAAAGAACTTTCCCCTGACTCGAAAGTGTTTTCCGCTTCAGTCAGTGATCAGAGAAATCTAGCTACCAGGGCGTCACTATTGCATGTTTGATGTAGAAGTGCCTCAATATCAGGTTTTTTTTTCATATTCACGAAAATACATTTTATTTTATTTTTATTATCGTCAATAGCCTGGGATAAGATTGTGTATGTGCACGTATACGAGTTGTTTCTGCGATGTTCTGGAATCACTGGGTCGGCCTTTCGTAGTAAAGGCGATTCCTTTAAAAATTCTTGGAAGTGTGCAACATGTCAAACAAATGAAAAAAGGGGCGGTGCGTCATCGAATCTGTCTGAAAGCCAAATATTTGAAAGTAAGCTGAACCAACTAAATGCAAACATACTATCACTTCTTCCACTTGTTGCCAAAGTGGATGCCTTATCTGAGGCTGTCAAGGGCATCAGTAACATTGAGGCATCTATTCAATTGCTTTCTGACAAGTATGACGAAATACTTGAGAAGACTGACAGTCAGGGTACTGAATTGCGGCCTTGAGGAAGCGTGTTGAAGGTTTAGAGTCTGAAACTTCCCCAAATACCCAAGAAGTGAAAGCTCAGTTAAACGAATTGGAGCAGTACAGCCACCGTCAAAACATCGAGATTCACGGTATGCAAAAAGAAGAGAATGAGAACCTTCTTGATAAGATGAACTGTCTGGCCCGTACGCTTGAGCTTT
>NC_051163.1:42599049-42669469 GCF_013339745.2 Dermacentor silvarum
AAAGAGAATCCTGACCGCAAAGCAAACGGGGAGGGCCAAAAAGGTAGTTTGGGATTATGACAGAAAGGGGTAGCAATGGGAGTACTGGTGTTTGGTTATTTCATGCAGTGGCGATAACCGAAAGCAGGTAAGAATTTGGGGGTATAGGTAGGTGCGGCCAATCCAATAATCCTGGTTTGCTAAGAAAGCAGCTACTATTCAATTAATATCTCTGGAATTCCAGAGGCGAATGGGGGGGGGGGGGGGGGGGGGTGTGGATTAGCGACAAGAGTTTCTGGGCAAGGTAACTTGCCCTATAGGAATCTGTGTTTGGCGAAGAGTTCAAATGAAAACTCGTGGGAAGGAGAATGCCTCCACGTTTGTCTGCGAAATAAGCAGAAAAAAATGGAAGGATCATATTACACACTACAGAAGCTACACAATTATTTAACGAGTAAATAGAGGAAGGTGACGCAGGGTAGGCAAGTCAAAAAGGACACTAGGCTTGTGAGCAAATACAAAGAAATATACACGTAAATAAAAGAAATATATCAGTGTTTCTGTATAGAACAAACAGGCCTGGCCTAACGAGGTGGAAAACCACAAGAATATAATATAAACAGTAAAGACAAGATAACAAAACACAGGCGCTATCAGCAGCTACCACTAACCTAAGTGATAACGAAATTTCTGGAATTTGTAAAGCGAACTCATTCGCTATTCTAACACACAAATAGAGCTGTAGAATACATATTTTTTTTTCAACGATGAAACGATGAAATATATCATCTTACACTGAAACTTAAGGACTCCCGGAGATGTAAAACGGCGGTAGTCGTATATCATACGCAAGTCTAATACACTCCAACCAACAGGTACGAATACTTACATAGGAGATCTCCATTGTATTATGTATGCTAAACACACAAATATAGCCAGAAGCGTTGGTTATTAAGATCGTCTGATCTTTTGATGGGTTACACAAATTACCTTGTGACAAGTGCCAAAATTGTACCGTGGCTGCAGTTACACTACATGGAAGAATATGTCGCATCTTGGTGCGGTCGATCCCACCGATGTTGATGTAGTCACGTGGTTTGTTCGTGTTCCAGCGACGCCGCTGGGGCTTGTTCGATGCGCCCACGATACATTTGGTGAGCTGAACGAGGCATCTTGTTTATATTTCAGACAAATAGGGGGAATGATATATATATATATATATATATATATATATATATATATATATATATATATATAGTTCATGAATAGATGCACGTAGGAAACACAGTACAGGACTTTACTGACCTTTCGGTCGGGGTCCGGCTTTCATCAAGAGTGCGATTGCACGCACACAGCTGTCAATTTATACATTTTCGCCGTAAGAGTGAAAAAAAGACAAGAAAAAAATACAAAGTAAAAAAAATAATACAACAAACACGTGAATGGAAACTTGCACGTGCACAGAGTGGCATTAATAAAAACGCAAGAAAAAGAAGAGAAAACAATAAATGCAACAAGGCTGTGAAAACAAGCTTGTAAATCTTGGGTAGCCTATGACCACAGGCGCGCACAGGTTTAGTGTCGTCATGAATGTCAACACGTGCAATGATTCTTGTCAAAGTCATCAAAAACGACGGGCATATACAGTGGTACCTGTAAGATGCGCGTACCTTTCGGCACTGGAGCACGTATAAAATCAGCAATGAGATAAATCTAACTGACGAGAACTATATTCGTTATTAGAGTGCTCCAAAGAATTATATTTCTTACCAACCTTTTCAAGCATAAGTGTTAATTACAGGCAACAAAAGCACTCCATTGAAGTTGTCGAAAGGAATAGGTTCCCTGGAAATTACATGTTAGTCTGAGCAATGCCACACAATTGTGCTCTCATTTATAAAAGCCTAATTAAATACAAGATAGGATAACAAATTAGCCAACAGCATTATTTCGTGATGAAGACAAATAATTGAAAGTGAATAAAAGGATACGGCTGCAGCCGGTACAAGGTAGAAATTCAACCATCAGAACACTCCAGGGATGATCGAAGACGTCACGCGTATTTAAACTGCAATACTGAAGAGAAGTCTTAGTCAGTGCTGTTACTACCTGATTACTGCCTAGGTTCGCGATGAACACACTGCAATAATTTTATTTCTTCAAATTATGGGATATTTTCGTGGCAGAACCACGATTTTATTATGAGGCACGCCTTAGTGGGGCACTCCAGGTTAATTTTGACCACGTGGGGTTCTTTAACGGGCACCCAATGCACGCAACATGGGCGTTTCTGCATATCAGCGCCATCTAAATGCGGCCGCCGTGGCCGGGATTTGAACCAGCACCTTCGGACTTAGCAGCGCAATACCCTAGCCACTATGTTCTACGAATGGAATGCGAATTTCAATTACCGAATAACGTATAGCCAAACGCAGACGCGCAAATTTACAGCAGGAATATTTATTTCTGTGTAATTAGGTACGCAGCCTGTACTGACTTGTACAAAGAGGACAATTTTCAATAGAGTCTCAGGAGGAAAATAAAATGGCTAGGATAAAGGAAAGTGCTTTCTACTAAGTGGTTCATTTGAGAAAGGAAAGGTTGGCGCTATCGTCTGCAGCCTTTGAGGGAGCACGGCTCAGCGCCAGCGGGGAGGCGAAAGTGGGAGAGAAAGGAGAAAGGAGAGGAAAGGGTGCTTTCCTTTTCATCTCCTGTAGCAGAGCTCTCCCCTTTTTTCCACCGTACTCTTAATGTCTTCCGCCACCTTCGCTGGTCGCGTAGTTGGCCACAGCTTCTCAGGCCACTTGATGGGTTCGAAGCTCCTCCCCCATGACGACATAGCCAATGATTGAACACGTATCAAGGACTCGCCTCGCTTTCCCTCCTCCTGTTGGCACTCTCAAACCAGGCACAGATCGTGCTGAGAGCCCTGCCAGGCTATAAAAGCCATCGGAACCTTCTCCCAAGTCAGACTTGCTTCATTCGTAAGTGACGACCAAACCTCGCCGTCACGTTGCGGACATCAGAACCACAGTGCCATTCGAGAATTCGCTTCGTCATGGCGCCCTCAAAGTTCAGCCGTACCACTGACAACAACGACGACAATCTCGGACGTCAGAGTCCACGGTCTTTGGAGCAGCGCCACCTGGGCAGTGTGAACCGCGCCTCGTCTACCTACGTCCTTCAAGGGTATGGACTGCTACTTTCTAAACTCGCGATCCATCACGTTTGTGGAGCCACTACCAAGCATCCGCGTCTGCGCAAGCTGCTCAGTGGTTCCTGCCAGGGCCGTGCAGCTTCCCTGCGGCCACACCCTGTGTGAGTTATGCGAATACGACGCCTTCGTCCAAGCGGCAGCACAGCTGGAGCAAGTGAACAGTGCCTTAGCCATGTACCATGGTGGCGTGTGTCCCGAGGACGGGACCCCCTTTGCAGAATCCCAGCTCAAGGTTCTGACCTTCTCCATGGAGCAGCTGCACCGCCATGTCGCCTTCTGCGTCAACGCACGTTTCGGCTGCGCATTCCAGGCCGAGCTGAGACACATGAAGGGGCATTGCTTTACCGACTGCTGCGTCCGACGCAAGACCTGCCGCTATTGCAGGCAGGACATCCTGGCGTGTGATACCCAGCTGCATCCTAGGCGCTGTTTGCCGTGGTAGAGGGGAGGACCAAAGCAGAAGACTGGCCAATAATCGGTGCCACCAGCCATCCGTGCAGAAGCTCAGTTACGTGCAACTTCCATGAAGTACATTTGTACTTTTACTTTATGCATCTATGAATAAATGGTAATGTTCTATTATTTCACGCAGACTCTGAGTGATGATTGCACGTGTGTTGTGATCGTCCTGATGCGGCGTCAACACGATACACGGTAATGTAGGTTGTTCATGGTTAAATGTAAATGCGAGGTTAACTTCATGCAGAAACATTTTGGGGGGGAAATCGGCGGAAGGCCAGTGCTGGTGGCTTAGCAGTAAGAAAGTATGATGGTAAAACAAGGGCCACGTGAAAGTTGTCTTAGACTCGTTCCCGTTTCTAGCGAATCTATAAATCTTAAGAATTACCTGCTCCAGGTGTCGTGCAATATAAATTGAGGGTAAGGGACGCAAAATCTTCATTTTGTCTTTCCAGATATCGGCGAAATGTTCCCAGCAAGTTGAGGGTGGTATTATTCGTTATAGTCAAGCAATATAAGTACCTCGGAGAATGAAACACTTACTTGGGTGTTTATTTGGTTACAAAATTTGGGTCCACGATAATTATTAGTTGGTACGTGGTACTTGGAAAGGTGTAATATGCCCCCGCTAACATTCACAAGTGCCATTATGTGCTTAACATAGGATATCTTGTCGAAGTTGCAAGTTAACCAAAGATTGGTAGGCTGGTTGGTTTTGGATGCCC
The DNA here is from genome assembly GCF_013339745.2 of Dermacentor silvarum. Classification (NCBI taxonomy): domain Eukaryota; kingdom Metazoa; phylum Arthropoda; class Arachnida; order Ixodida; family Ixodidae; genus Dermacentor; species Dermacentor silvarum. The sequence goes on from NC_051163.1 coordinate 42,603,430, forward strand.
AAGAAAAAAAGCACAAATAAGGTAGTGCAGGGTGACATGGTTTGGGCTCCTTTTAAAGGCGGAAAAGGGGAGAACAAAATTACAGTAGTAGACGAAAGTGCCCCTACGTGTTCAACACTAAATCAACACTACCTGTTGGTTGAAGGGGTAGTTGCAGACCCGTGTGCTTGAAGGAATGTCGGGTAGGCGCGAAACTGAGTGAAGCACCCAAATCTCGAGAAAGAATATAATCGCCTTTTGCCCGCTTTGTAATATTTAGTGACGCCACATTTGACAAATGCCGCATCTGCTGTAAAACAGTTGGATCTTTTTTTTTACAGAGATGACACCACCGCCAAAAAACAGCTGCGTGGTTCATTTTTCATTGAAAATGTTTTGTTTCAAGCACTGTTTAGCAAAAGTCGTGCGTGAAAGTAATAACAGGTAACTGTTTGTCTCTACTAATAGGCAACACTCGTAGTAAACCAGCATTTACATGGAAAATAATGTCAATTTCCACGGACCTGGCCATTAGAAAATTTGGATAAATTCACTTCTCCCGAGTAGTTCCCCTAATAAAGGTAATACAATTTTCTCGTCATAGACTTGGATATAAAATTGTCTCTTGTTTCTAGAATAGTTCTGTTCCTACTTCGGGAAGGCGTGATAAAGTATACCCCAAAATTGACTCCTTGAAGTTATAATAACTCATGAACTAATTATCAGAACACAGCAAAGCTTCAAACCCACGATGAGTTGAACGTAGCCTAGAATATCACTTGACACTGTTTGATCGGCAGTGAAAAGAAAAAAAGCATATTCCTTTCTAAAAATTTACTGTCTTGCCCATATTTATTTGGGCATGTATAGATTTGTAGTCGCCCTGTGTCCTCCTATGTCTGCTTCAGGATCTTTCTTTTCAAACACACATCCATATCTATATTATCAAATTAGCAACAAAGTTGACGTAGAATTATAATGATCGTTAATAAATACCCAGTTTCTCCCGAGTAAAAAGTGAAATCATTTAGTTAGGCCTAACTATGCCCTTGAGTTCCTCGGGCGGTGCTCTAACAGTGTATAACTACTGGAGGCAACTGCTGCTGTGGAGTAGGAACAGCGCCCTAACAGCTACTAGCCACTTTCTTTATTTTACAGTCGAGTAGATTTCTGGAACAACCCACCCAAGTATCAGTTTCGCCAAAAAGACAAAGCATTGATAACGGCATCAAAGTTCAAGCCTTTGGTATATACCCGGTATCATATGACGGTTGCTACATTTAAGGGCAAACTAAATCTCTCTAACAAACACTTTCGGTGCCGTATGAGCTTGTCAGCCTCTCATTAGTTCGTAGGGCATCGGCTCCAAAACTAGATTACTATTCGTCTACGTGCCGAATGTCTCGTCTACAGTGCAGCCCAAACTTTGTAGGAATGCAATGGCGTTCCTTTTATGAATATTTATCAATAATCAGAACTTTGCTGGCCGATGCCGTTCCTGAAAAAGTCTTCGGCTACTAAACCAGCACTGCAAGCCTCCTTAGGCGACGTCACAAAGAGAATTAATAATCATCATACCTCCACCACCCATTCCTTCATAACATGAGCGTCCATCAAAAACAAATGAACAATTACGTAATCATCGGCAGCTCAGTTTCCCGCACACAGGCATACTACATATCTTCTTGCTGTGCAAATTTTGTTTCGTGGCACGCTGGGGAGATATCATCGAAGTGAAGCACTGTCAACAGACACGAAAATTCGCCCGACTCCATGAAACCACAGTGCTGATCATCAGTGAAGCAGTTATCTCACAGGCCTGTCCGTTTCGTGTGTTTTTCACATTGCAAAAAGACTACACACAGATAATAGAACTGTATTTGAGCCGAATTTCAGGAAACAGGAAAATTGAGCTACAAAAAAAAATGGCTGTTCGGTGGGAGATTACGGACGGACGATTGATGCCCTGGAGAGGAAGGCGTGGACATAAAAACAGCTTCTGTTGACCTGTCAATTTTAATATTCCACAGCACCTTGATCTTTACTACAGTCAAAGTCTTCTGTGTGCTTAATTTTCTTGTTTCCTTTGAACCTGCCGGCACTCTACTTTAAACAGCAAAAATGTCGCGGTTCACAATTTCCAATCGACGACGAGAAACATTGCTATGCAAATAAAACTTAAAACCACGTGGCTAGTTTGTCAGTTATTTGTCAATCGAATATACACACTTTTCAAAAGAACCTTATCTATATCTGGTTACTTATTAGCAAACTCCCAGAGTGCGGAAGTGAAAGCCACAATGAAACGAGTTTCCATAGATTGTATAGATGCTTGAAGTAAAATTTTGAGGATGCTTAAGCTTCGCCTTTAAGAGGGGAACGCGATAAAATTCAAAGATCTCTGACTGCTTCTCACGCTTCCCTGCAACTGCAGCTCATGTAAGCGTAATGTTTACCGGGAAACGCTGGCGGCGAACGCTATGCACTGAGGTGAGCTTTCTAGTACAAACGCAGCCTCTTCCGTGGGCCGATGTTCTGTTATTGTATCATATTATTAATATTTCAGTCTGAGAAGATTTAACATAAATGGCATGCACTGTCGGTGTTTTGTTTCATAATATTTGTTTCTGGGCTGTCATTATAAAATTTCCTAGGCATAACTTTGTAAAGAATGTAAGACAAGCTAAGAGCAACTTTAGTGATAGAAGAACTTTAGCGCCGTATAGAAAGTATACGGAAACATTCGCTCACGGGACGCCAATGCTGGCTACGACGCCGACACCGGATTTTCTGCGATACGGTGACCTTAATGCTATAGCGTTAACGACAATGAGGTTTAAAAAATATTTGTTAAGGATCATGACTGGGCCAGACGTTGCGCACTGTGCAAGACGCGCTGGGACGAACAATAAAATACATTTGGCTGAATTCGCGCCGAGCTTGCTTTTTCCTTTCACAGGCACAACAATGGCACAACAATGGCACAACTCTTCCAGGCCCGGTCCCCATGGTTTGGTCGACCGGATATGATCATGAGGGGTAAGCAACATTTTGTGTGAATGAGAAAGTACCAGCACCCATGTCCTTCTTGCATTCCGCGAAACCTCACTTGGATATCGGCGAAGCGAACAAGGCAGAAAACAATTCGGTGAGCGCATCGCACCGCCCCATCCAAGTTTACCTCCGAGTTCCTTTTATTTTTCGGGAATATTTAGCACCTAGTTCTAATTGTGCTAGCCTTGTTTCCCCCTTCATTGGGCACTACCAAGGTTGTGGATTTTACGCAAGAAAAAAAATATAATCGCTACCCCGTGGGGTCGAACTCAACGACCAAACCCTGGCCGTCCATTTTTCATTTCATAGTACCCCTCATCAGTCATTGCCATGACTTTAGTACATGTATAATTTACGCACTATAAAGCGATTATTTTTAGGCCCCTTTACAGCCACGCCTCATCTACTTCTCAGAATTCATAGCTCCACTGCAAACTCACAAACACTGGCATGGCGCTCTTTGGCCATACTTGGCCCTTGCGCCATTAAACACCATACATCATCATCAGAGTGCCCGCGATCGGGCCGTCAAGCTCGGCTTGCCGGTCCCTACGTGGGACTAGCCGGGTGGCGTGGGGTGTCCCCTGTGTCTTCTCTGGAGCTCAATAAAGTTATTTCACTCACTCACCCTCATAGAAAGTGGCCATACCACGTGGTTTGTTCGAGAACCCGTGACCTCTCACAGGAACTAGGGATTGCTGCGTTTTAAGGCACTGAAAATATACCCGCGACTTGCCTTTATAGATGCCTTTCGGAGATAGTAAAGCCTTGGGATATTTCGTGAAAGCATATCTATTTGTCGCCATTTTATACAATCCGACACAATATTTGTCAAGCATCCAGTTAACCGCACACGCCTACCATACCACGTCGACCAAAATTACACAATCTAGCACGAATCGAAAAGATCGGCGTCTGAAGTGACGTGAATATATTCCTGAGAACCAGATCACCAGGACAGTACCGCCGCGTCCTGTTTCTTCTTCACTCTGTCCCCGTGTGTGTTCGCTGTTACCACCTTAAGATTCATTACCAACTAAGCCACCAAGCCATCATTGTTAAACAGATCGCCGCATTAGCCGTATCTCCGTGTTTTCGGCGCCTCTTGGCAGCATTTTTTTTCTTTTTCCTCCGTTTCAAATGACAGGAAAGTAAAATAAGGAAATGAAGGAATAGTACAAAATAAAAGTACTCGTTTTTCATTCCCATGGGTTTTGGTCGTGGTGAATAAATAAGTGGCATCTTTTTGCAGACGAGACCACAATATTATGGCTCAGTAAAACTTTCTGTTGGACGAGTTGGTTCACACTTGCAAAGGAAATGCTTATGCGCAAACTAAACACGGACACAGTAATAGACACGGACGAGCGCAAACGAACTCGTCCGTGTCTATTACTGTGTCCGTGTTTAGTTTGCGCATAACCATTTCCTTTACAACTATAATACTTTAGAACATGTGGACTCGATTTTATATTGTTTTTCTTTCTTACTTTTCTTTTTCTCACCTTAAGACACCTGGACAGTGAATACCCTTTTAGAAACGGGCAAGCAACAGCCGTTCCAGGAAAAAAAGTAACGAGTAGAAAAACGAAAAAAAAAAACGTGTTTTGTGCAGTGTTTTCGCCAACACGGCATTTCTGAAGCACGTGGTCATCACCAGAACATTTTTTTCTCTAGGCACTCTATGCTCGGTCGTTTTTCATAACGTGTCTTTTAGCATTATAATCCCTCTCGCATTTTGCCAGGCGCGAAAATTTACGAATGTTCTCCAAAGTAGCATTTGTTGGAATGCTGTCTGTGAGCCCGTACTTAACCGCAGACTATTTAAGTGCCGAAATCCACAAAGGAAGGCAGGGACAAACATCCGGGTAAACGCACTGGGAAACTTAAGCAGTTGATTACATTCTGGCTTTGGATTCTCTTTAGTTTCTACACCAATGAAAAGAAAAGAGCTACGTTGCATTTTTCTATTAATCGCGATGGTTTATACCTTATTGCCTGTTCTCGATAACTTGGCGACATGTAAAGTGTGTGTAATGTCAAAAAGAAGAAATCGAATTCGATTGCAATTACGGAACACACGGTTTTGTCTGGTAGTGATAGTATTCGCTGGTAGAAGGATTTTTTGATCGCAAAAAAAAAGCTATTCCAAGGCCGCATCTCGCGTACTTTTTATCCAGACTACGGAAATTGCAATAATTTGCAGTGCGGATTGAAAACATACTAAATTATCCAAGTAATAAACAACTCTCTTTAATATGCGGTGTGCATTCTTTTCTGCCTAACGAGTCCAGTATGAAAAACGAAACAGTTCTTGTGCTGATCGCTCCAGGACAATGACACAGAGGCGCCTTATTCAGATACTACTTGTACTGTACTCGGCAGCGTAGGGTTTATTTCTGTTGAATGTTGGTCAAGTGTTGTCCAACGCGTCATCATTTCCAGCCACGCAATACGAGTGTGGCGTTGACACTCACGTAAGCAAAGTATTCAAATATCACTGTAGTATTCACAAAGTATTCAAATCTCATACTGTAGTCATTTACAAAGAAAACTTGCTTATTTTGTTTGCACTGAGGAATGCACGGAAAAAGAACACAAATGTCAGGGACAACAAAAGGGAGGGACACATCTATTTCAAGCTGCCTAAGTGTAGGTGTTTATTGGAGAGGCAATTCGCAGAAGCAGAGAAAAGAGAGCTTCCATCAATGTTCTTGAATATGCACGGGAAAGGTATTCTCCAACCATAGCACCTTCGACCACAGGCTAGTAGAACCAGCTATTGTTCCCATTCAATGGTTTCCTCTTGCCGTCCCAAAACCTTGCACATCCCTTTAGTTTGCAAGGTGCACGCTGACAAAGGTTATTGAAAGGCAGCAGTGGAGGCAGCTTGTGGAGGCAATAAGGTAGCTCGCCGTCTTCAAAGGAATGCCTCTCGAAGTGGACACGCCAGATTTTGGACCCTTCTTGAGAGCCACTTTGGTGGAGCTCGTAATAAAAACACGACCCTTACACAAAAGCGTTTCCTGGTGCATAGTAAGTGATCATACAAGTCTATTCATCAGCTCGTCAGTATGACATGTCGATGTGGTCGTGCCACGACAGCAGGTTTTTCTTCACGTTGATGCAAGCACTAGGTTTTTTTAATTATTAATGCGAATAGTCTGGGGAAATATGTTTGTGTGCGTAGGTATACGAGATGTTTCTGCGAAGCCATTAGGCAATTTCAAAAGCGTGGCTGTTTTAGCAGCTTGCGTTTTTCTGAATTACTGCGTAGGCACATGTGCAAGAACAAGCATCATCTCAAGATATACTGATAATTCTTATATAATATCACTGTTGGGTATGGCCAAACACGACCCAATGCACACCCCCTGATTTTGGATGAACCCCTTCTCCTTCCTCAGAGTGAGCCTAGAATGCAGTGCACCGTTTCATGTTTGCAAATTAGAGTGCAGTATCATGACGTCATAGTTTAAAGTGAAAAGTTGCCTTTACCTTCAGTTTCCACAAGCTATATTAGCGTGGCCATTATGGTAAATAAAGCACGTTCCAAGAAACTGCCGTAGCCACACCATTTTCATGAACAAATCATGGCATCTGCGATGAAACTGGGTTCGGTAAAAAGTCATGAAAATCAGTGGTACGCTTTTCAGTATATTTCGTTGGGAAAAATATGAAATGCTGATGAACCACCTCTTCGGTGCAAGCGTAACAACTAATAATACGGAGCACCAGCCTCAGACACACCTCTACAAAGAAAATTTTTATAGGATACCACGAGTTTCACGTGGTCACTTCAGAGCTCCTGTCGATTAGGTCTTCTTGGTTTCAAGTCACAGAAAGGTAGACTTAAAAACAGTTGCATCTGACCTGACATTTTTAACATTTTGTAGCAGCTCGATCTTTACTACGTGCACATTATTATATTTATTTTTGGTTTGTTCGAAAATATCGACACCCTTTATGTTCGCGTAAACAGAAGAAGCCTTGCTGGAAAGTTCTCGTCATCCAAACAACACTGCTTTACGCAGTTAGACTGAGATAGTTCAGCACAATGCGTTGGCGGGCTAGTTGGTGCGATTCCATAATTACTTGATTAGCGCAAAAACAATGGATACGTGAAAGACGACAGGACAAGACAGGACAGGACAAGCGCCTTGTCCTGTCGTCTTTCACGTGTCCGTTGTTTTTGCCCTAATCAAGTAATTATAGACTGAGATAGACTTGAGATAACTTTTCATATGAGGCTGTTAGGCAATAAAGGTTCTAGCGCCAACGACATCAAACAGTCTTTAGAATACAACGCGCTGATATACGCTGCTCTGAAAAAGAATCAGAAAAGGCGCGAAGTTAGAATATGGCACCGTCCGAAGGCAAATAGTGTTGAGCCAAAAAAAAAATTGCCTGTGTCTACAGTTCGCATACCCACTCATTACCTAAGAAATTTGAAAAGCAATCCTTTTTTTTCTGGTTACTTGTACATATTTCAAGACATTTTACGGCTGCAGCCAGGTGTTGGGTAGTGTGCAGGATGCGTTAGGACGAAGAAATTGACTCGCATTCCCGGCCCTGCGAAAGTATGTCCAGTGAGACTGTCAGTAATGGCGTAGTGCTAATTCTTTGAAATATTGCTTGTGTTTTCTATTCTGAAGATTGCAAAGAAAAAGAACTAGAGATGGATGAATATCAACTTCTTTGAATACGAAATGAATACGAATAGCAAGTATCGAATAGCCAAAACGCAGACACATATTTACAACAGGAATGTTTATTTAGGTGTAAATAAGTGCACAGCTTTTATTCACTAGTGAAAAAAAAAACGATAGCTTTCGACAGAGTGCCCCGGTTAAAGCCTATTGAATGGCAGCATTACATTCCATCTTGGTAGCCACGTGTTGGGTGTGGAGGAACAACATAAAGGCCGGATTCCAGGATCAGCGTAGATGGACCACTGTTCCAATTGTGTCAGGCATTGTTATCAGAGTACGCGAATTATTATGCCATTTTTGCTATGAATGCACAATGTTTTTTATTAATTTATTAAGTTCTGGCTATCCTCGCTGTTTGTCAGATATTTTCTATATAAAATGGCTTATAATACCATTTTCTTACTCTTTTTAGTTAACAGAACTGTTAATATAACAGAACTGTTATATAACCGACCTAGTCTTTGAGCAGAATAATTCAGATAGGTGGACAATAACTTTACGAAAATTTACCACCCACAATTGAAGACTCTTATTTTGTAATCTACTTTTTAAAGTATTTACTGTAGGCTACACTTTGTTATTTAATAGTTCATGTCAGTGAGCATTGTTTCCCTGAGCTCGTTGGATGTACAAAGGAAGAAACAGGAAGGGGAAGAAAACACTGATATAGATTGCGAGGAAAATCACACACGACACACCAGCATCATGTGGTGCTACTTCGTCTATGGTTTCCGCGTAATTTCTTTCTGTTTTAAACCTTTGTTTAATGCATCCAATGAGTTTTCAAGGCCTGTTTATTTGCAACAAATTTTGAAGCGAAGGCCAGTCGGGAGATCAGCGCCGTCAAAATTTACGTAAACATGCACTGACGTGATACCTACTTCTGTGACAAAATGACTTTTTATATGCTGCAGCAAGAAATTGAATGGAGCGCCATGAATCGTCGCTTTTTTGTCAACCCATTTTTCGAAAATGGTGTCGTCCTGAGAACTCGTTCCAACAGGAGAAGCCTTCCAACTCACCGGCTGCTGTTAGTCAATTCCGGTTTGTGCCGTAAAACAATATGTTTAGAAATTAGGCAAACCTATGGCAATGTTCTATACCAACATTGTGCTTTGCCCAGCTGAGGGGAATTCCGCATAAACACTACAACGGTTTACCGCACAACAAGGGTATCACGTGTCCTTTCGTGCCCTTTGAGTTTCGCTAAAGTAGAGAGAGTGAATTACAACAACCACAGAAGGAAAAAGTAAAAAAGTGGGAAGGGGAAAGGACATTGTTTTCTTGAGCTTTAGAAAAGCTCTCCCCCTTTTTTTCCACCGCTCTCTCATTCTCTTCCGCCACCTTCGCTGGTCGCATATTTGACCAGAGCCCCTCCGCCCACGTGACCGCTCCGAAGCTCCTCCCCCAAAACGACATAGCCAATGAGTGAACACGCATCGAGGACTCGCCTCGCTTTTACTCCCGCCTGTTGGCGCTCTCGAACCATGCACACATACAGTGATGAGAGCATTGCCAGGCTATAAAAACCGTCGCAACCTTCTCCGAAGCCAGACTTGCTCAATTCGCAGTGACGAACGAACCTCGTCGACACGTCACAGACATCCTCCGTTCACCTGCTTTAAGCCATCTCGTTGACAATCATCGGCTGGCCGACCGAAGGAGTTACTGACGCCCATCAGAGTCACACTGACGTTCGAGAATTGGCTTCGTCATGGCGCACTCAAAGTTCAGCCGTACCGCTGACAACAGCGATTACCATCTCCGACGCAAGCCTTCGCGGTCTTTGGAGCAGCGCCGCCTGGCCAACGTGAACCGCGGCTCGTCTACCTACGTCCTACAAGGGTTTGACTTTTACTTCCTAAACTCGCGATCCATCACGTTTGCGGAGCCACTGCCAAGCGTCCCCACCTGTTCCGGCTGCTCGGTGGTTCCTGTCAGGGCCGTGCAGCTTCCCTGCGGCCACACCCTGTGTGAGTTATGCGAGTACGACGCCTACGCCTTCGTCCGAGCTGCAGCGGCAGGGCTGTGGGACGAAGACGCCCGTGTCCTAACCATGCACCGCGGCGGTGTGTGTCCACAGGACTGGGCCCCGTTTGTCGCATCCGAGATGAAGTTTCTGACCGTCCCCATGGAGCAGCTGCAACACCGTGTCGCCTTCTGCGTCAACGCACGCTTCGGATGCACATTCCGGGGCCAGCTGAGACACTTGCAGGAGCACTGCTTCAAAGCCTGCCGCGTCCGCCGCAAGATCTGCCGCTATTGTGGACAGGACAACATCCTGGCATGTGATACTCAGCAGCATGCTAGGCGCTGCTTCCTAAGGTAGAGGCGAGCATCGAAGGAGAAGACTGGCCCAAGAATCGCCATTACCAGACATGAGGGCAGAAACTCTATACTACGCGCAACTTCCATGAAGTACACTTGTAGTTAACAATTGCGATCAATGAATAAATGCAAATGTTATTTTTTTCACGCAGCCTTTGAGTGATTATTGCAAGTGGGCTGGGGTCAGCCTGATACGGCGTGAGCACTAGCGTGACGTTTGCTCTAGAATAGACCACGATACACATTAAAGTAGGTTGTTTCTGCTGAAATGTTAATGTGGCTCGAAGTGCTCACATGCCTTATACGAGCGTTTAACCATTGTCGGTGGAGAACATCTTCATGCAGAAACTTTTGGGGGGAAATCGGCGAAAGGCCAGGGCTGATGGGCTTAGCAGTATTAAATTATGTATGTAAAATAGAGACCACATGAAAGTTGCCATATTCTCGTTTCCTTCCCGTTTGTAGTAATTATATAAAACGCGTAAGAATTACCTGGCTTGCCACGTTCTGAAAGAATGAAATGTAGTTCACCTCTTCAGAAAATAGTGGCTCTGTTACGGTTGAGATTGTGTCAGTCAGTTACAGGGGTTCCAAGAAAAATTTATGCTTCAGCTAGAAAGTGTTCACAGATAAAGCTTTTACGGTAGAATTGTTCTGCGACACTTCGTGCAAGAAGAACGAGTTGCGGCCAGATCTGCACTTTCCAGTGGGGTTTTCAAAACTAGTCATTGTCCTGCTCGCATTTTTCAGACACGATCATTTATGAATAGCCGCCAAAGTCGCATTTTTGGCAATGCTGTATGTGTGCTTTCTTCAGCTTCTACGTAAATGGCAAAAGAACGAAGTTGAATTATGCTATTAATCAGGAACGTTTACTTTATTTTCCTCCTCTCAATCGCTTGGGGACAACCTGTTCATACTCATGTCCGGGAGAATTCGCAAATTTTATAATCTTCTCCCACATTTGGGATGCTTTTGCACAGCAAAGGGTATCGAAACGTGCCCTGTTTTTTTCTGTTGCCACCTTTACACTATGAGACAGAACATAAATAGTGTTTAACAGTCAACAATACCAAAATGGGCGTCCTCTAAATTTAGGATATTGCGGCGAGTTTGTGCGGAAGCACTGACTCCTTCCATCTTATTTGATTCCACTTATTCTGCCTTATAGGCCTGGCTTGATGTGCGGTAACATTGGTCGTTAAAAGCGTCATTAAAATGTCGCGACTTTCCTCTTTATTTTGATAAACAGAGTGGAAATAAAAGGCGCTAATGGTCAATTCCCAGACTATTAGAAAATATTATTCCAACATACTGGGCTTTCTTTCTAGGGAACCGGTAAAAATGCGCGGGTTCTTTTTGCGAATTCAAGTAACTGTACCGTAGTTGTTGAGTTTCCCAGGATAAGGAAACGAAGGAAAAGGTAGGAATGTCAACCAGACGACCGTGCGGTTTGCTACCCTACGCGGGGGGAAGGAGATTAAGGGGATGGAAAGAAAGAAAGCAGATGGAGGCAAGAATACATGTATTCCAAGTGCCAACACGTGCGGTTGTCTACAATCGATCACTGAGACCAGTCGATTTCACGCACCGTATCAATGCCCGCGTCGCTTTGTAGGCCTGCGACGCGTGAGGCCATGCCCCCAGAATCATCGTCTCTCAAAATTGTCTGCTGCCTAAACGGTTTAACATATTCCGAAGAAGGTCGCGTTCGATGGCAAGATTACAAAACACAACGCGTGCTCGGTCGTCTCTTTACAACCAGAAGCGGCACATATACCGGGCGTCCTCTGTTTAGGGGTGGCTTTTGCGAAAGCTTGCTCATTCCTTGTTGGAAGGAAGGACGGAAAGAGAAAGGCAGAAGACAGGGAGGTTAACCAGAATAACGTCCGGTTGGCTACCCTACACCGGGGGAATGCGAAAGGGGAACACAAAGATGACAGCGAGAGAGAGGAGGGAAGGAAAGAAGGGAAATTGGCGGTGAGTTCGCTGACGCGTCTGTTATTGCACTAATAGTCACAGACGTTGACACAAGCCCGTCGTCTTCAAGAAGCACAAAAGTGCCTAATGTCCGACACACCTATCTGTGAGTCATGTCACGTATGATGTTGACAAATCTTTGTATACCTAGGAGGAAGCCGCAGGAGATATTTACTCAGGTGTTCAGTGTTTCCTCCTTACTCGATCTAAGCGCATAAATAACGTCTGTATGAATCAGTGGAGACATTTAGTTCTGATGTCACTTCCGTATCGGCTCAGTGAAATATTCCTTAGGCTGGATGGACTGCAGAATTGTATTAAAAAACAATGGTAAATACCACAACGCGTTTTTTATGCATACGGCTTTATTATATATCCGCAACGGAAACAGGGTTGCGATAAATGGAGAACCATTTATGAGAAGCACGGATTTCCCGACGAAGTGTTGGAAATTTAGCCTAGGTTGTCATGCATAATAGGTTAATCATAGCGCATTAAACAAACCGCAACGGCTGAAAAGTGCCACTTGTTTGTCTCCAATCTGCAGTCACCCCTTGTCTAGTGCGCTGTGATTTACCTCATTAGAGGAATGTTCTCTGCCCCCTGAAATGGACACCTGAGGGCTCACATTAGAGCAGCTGCATTTGCTCGTCTCAACGAACACATGTATGACATGGAAGCAGTGACGGTGCCCTGGAAAGATTTTTGAAACACGGTTTATTCGTCGTTATAGGTTGGCGTGCAATTCTAACCGCGTCGAAGATAAGTAGGGTCTATGTATAATCGCTCTTTTGGGTCTGACGCATACTGCCGAACCAAATCGCATAAGTGACAAAACGTTTATACTTCCTCTCTTAATTTCTGTTGCCGAAAGCCACTACCAGGAAGGTTAAAAGTATCAGTTCTCCTGCCTTTTGGAAAATTTCTTTTTTTTAACAGCCCGAAGCACCTCCACGCTTTTCTCAATCATAGCGCCTCCTTTTGTTCTGTCAATAATCGCGCAAATCTTCACATCTAATTGCACACAAGTCCTTGTCAGAGTGGAAGTGCCCCAATTGCTGCGGTTCGTCACTTTCATCTCGAAAAAAAAAAAACTGTCAGCCCTTCCACTGGGGTGGAGATGGAAGAGCAGCGAAGCTGCACTATGGTGAGAATTATACATTTCCAATTATGATTATTAAGATGTGATGGTGTAATTGGTTGTTTGAACTAATAAAGAATGAGAAAAAATTTGGAGGACGCTTAAGCTTCGCCCTAAAGAGTGGAACGCGATAGCATTCAAAGATACTTGACTGTTTGTCACACATCCCGGCAACTGCAGCTTATGTAACCGTAATGTTTAACTGGAAACGCTGGCAGTGAACGGTATGCACGAAGGCACGCTTTCTGGTAGAAACGCGGCCTCTTTCGTGGGCCGGCCTTCTTTTATTGCTGGCACCTTTAATATTTCAACCGGAGAAGATTCAGCATAAAAGGCATGCGCAGTTTGTTTTGTTGCTACTTTTACAGTTTAATGTAGAACATAAATAGCCTTTAAGAGTTAAACATACCCAAATGGGCGCTGCCTAAATTGATGACATTACGTCGAGTTTGGGCGGAAGTACTGTCTTCATCCATCTTATTTTCTGCCGTTAGTTCTGGCACACAGGGTCTGGCTTGACCTACGGTGATATCTGTCATTGTGCTATTACATGACCATCATGTTTTAAAAAAATGTCTCGACTTCCCTATTTATTTCGGTAAACGGAGTAGAAATAAATGGTGCACGGTAATGGTCGATTCCCATTCCCAGACTGAAACAAAATATTATTCCAACATCCGAGGCATTCTTTCTCGGGAACCGGTACAAATGTGCGGGTTCTCTTTGTGTATTCTCGTAACACCACAGTAGTTGTTTAGTTTCGCAGGAGGAGGAAAAGAAGGAACAAAAGGTAGGGAAGTCAACCAGAACCAACGTCCGGTTTGCTACCCTGCATAGGGGGAAGGAGCTTAAAGGGGCCCTGAACCACCCCTCGGGCTTGTTGAAACATTTCAGCCAAGTTCTGCTGTCGTACGCGGTCCGTGGAGCTCGCAAGCGGAGCGCGAAGTCACCTTTTTCTCAAACGCTCTCGTTTCAAAAACCCCATGATCCTCGCGCTTTTCTGTGTGCTTTATTTCGTAATAAAGCACACTCCAATACGCGGCTACTATTGGTCGCTAACGACACCGCGCGACACCGCGCTGCGTGGAGATGATCAAGTGGCACAATGCTTACACATTCTTCGACAACGCCCAGACGTGTTTATTGGTCACATTTTATTGCGAAAGCATTATATGCCCCATTTTTGGAAAATCCGGTGGCGGCGTGACCAAAACATGGTACCAATAATGGCCTACGGCACGAAGAGTGAAAGCACGCCAAGAAATTCTCGGATTGAAGTCAAACTTCTCAGGGGCTTACACAACCCGGCATCGTGTGTTCCCTATATGCAAAAAGCTCTCGCCACACTTTTGATGGTGTGCGAGTCACCGTCGTCATCGTCTTCAATCATGCGCTAACGATCATTCAATACGAAAAGACACCGCTGCGTCGCGCGCAACCATTTCTTCGCCAATCCCCCTTAGTGGGTAGGAGTTACATACGTGACAGGAACTAACAATAACTACAGTCTCGATTCCAAATCACGAGTGTATAAATTTAGGTGCACCAGCACCATCATGTCTCCAAAGGAACGTCAGGGAAGTTTGCAATGTCCACGACAACATGTGGATCAATACCTAAGCGAAAGCATTTCACCATAGCAACTAACTACAATGATTTCACATTCCCACGTACATAAGCAGTCTAAGGTGTCGGCCGGTTTTATTTTTTTAGTTCCCTCACTTAAGGCGGCGCCAGTTGGTTGGAATTACGAATGAAAGAAAGCGTGCTACCAAAAACAACCATCATTTAAGGATTAGTGTGGAGCGAAGCGACGAGGGACGATCACGCCACTAATTGTGTCATATGTTAGTGTAAGATTAAATGAAAAGGGTAATATTTTCGCATGGCACAGGTGGGAGATGTATAAAATTTGCATATTCCATCAAAGAGCTAATCCTTTCTTGCCGAATACCGGACGCCTAAAACATCCGGCACACGCCATCTTGCGATATATGGCGACGATAATTCGATTTGCATTGAAGCAGTGCGGCACATCGTATCGACAAATTCTTCAGATCAAGGTGGCTTAACCTCTTAGAACTTAAATAGTGAGATTTTCTTTAGAACTCAAATATGCATATAAATTTATTATGCAAGAAAACTCCTCCTCTTAGGGAAATTACAATTTAACGATTCGAATTCCGCTATATTGGATATACATAGGTTTTAATAAAGCACCTGATACATTTTTCTGCTCGTCGGAGCTGTTCTTCGTTATTGTACAGAATAAAAATAAAACCGGCGTGTTTTATATCATTCGTTTTGTGTCATTCTCCGCTGTGGTATTGTTCATAAAAATGGTACGGCCCTGTTCACCTTACGCGGGCATCGTATCAGTTATGCAAAAGTTTCTAAAAGATAGGTACAGTGGCAATTCTGGCAACAGTGATTTAACACGGCCTATTTTGTTCCATACGTAATACAGATGCAAGAATTTCGCAACTCAAATTGCAGTCAGTCATTACCAGGAAAAAAAGTTGAGCTGAGGTAACAAAACAAACCCTTCAATATACAAAATGTAATACTTAGTAATCGCTCGAATTACTTTTAGGTTTTGCATTGCTTTCGTGTTGCCGAGCTATCTGATACGATTAAGTGTGAACAAGCTGATATTCGACATTTTGTGTAGTTGCGTCTTACAATCATGTCACAAATGTGAGAAAGCGCTTCCTAAAGGCAGTTCCCAGCTTGCTCCATTCCTCTTTTCTGTGATTGTGCGTGCAAACGAAAAAAAATTAAGACCTATTATTACAAACAAGATAAAAAATAATACACGCCAACCGAGAGTTTTTTTAAAGAATATTGCACCTTAGTGAGTTTTGGAACGCTGCGTACAGAATACCCGGCGCAATCTACGGCTGCATTTCCACCGCTGAAAACACCTATTTCGAAAAGCGCCTAATGTAAAATGTGTGTAATGTCAAAAAGCAGTAATCGAAATTAAATGCAATTGCGGATCACGTGGTTTTGTCTGGTAGTGATAGTATTCGCTGGTAGAAGGCTTTCGTGATCGCAAAAAAAAAAAGCTATTCCAAGGCCGCATCTCGCGTACTTTCTATCCAGACTTCGGAAATCGCAATGATTTGCAGTACGGATTGAAAACATACTCAATTTTTCAAGTAATAAAGAACTCTCTTTAATATGCGGTGTGCATTCTTTTCTGCCTAACGAGTCCAGTATGAAAAACGAAACAGTTCTTGTGCTGATCGCTCCAGGACAATGACAGAGACGCAGCCTTATTTAGTTGTTGCCTGCACTGTTCTTGGCAGCGTAGCGTTTATTTCTGTTGAGTGTTGGCCAAGTGTTGTCAAACTCGGCATCATTTCCAGCAGTGCAATACGAGTGTGGCGTTGACAGTCACGTAAGCAAAGTATTCAAATATCACTGTTCTGCACCTTTCAACCTCCCATAAAAGAGAGACTCTGGAGCCTTATCAGATTCCTATCGATGTGATTTATTGCGTTCTCCTGGTCAGGAAACAGCGGAAGACTAGAGCAGGGAGGTATAGTCGGCGCTGAACAAAACCAGTGAAATCTCATACTATAGTCATTTGCAGGGAAAACTTGCCTAACTTGTTTAAACCGAGAAATGCACGGGAAACGAACACAATTGACAGGGACGACAAAAGAGAGGGACACATTGATTTGAAGAGGCCTATGTATTGGTGTTTATTGGAGAGGAAATTCGCAGAAGCTCAGAAAAGACAGCTTCCATCAATGTTCCTGAAAATGCACAGGAAAGGTATTTTCCAACCATACCACCTTGGACCACAGGCCAGTAGAACGAGCTATTGTTCCCATTCAATGGTTTCCTCTTGCCGCCCCAAAACCTTTCACATCCCTTTATTTTCCAAGCTCCGCGCTGACAGAGGTTATTGAAAGGCAACAGTACATTCCAACTTGGTGGGCAGAGGTTGCTTGTGGAGGAAATAAGGCAGCTCGCCGTCTTCAAAGGAATGCTCTTTGCCTCTCGAAGTGGACACACCAGATTTTGGAGACTTCTTTAGAGCCACTTTGGTGGAGCTCGTAAAAAAAGCTCGCCCCTTACAGAAAAGATTTTTCTGGTGCACAGTCAGTGATCATACAAATCTATTGATCAGCTCGTACGAAAAACATAACAGGACTTTACCGACGTTTCGGTCGGGGTCCGGCCTTCATCAAGGGTGCGATTGCAAGCACACAGAGATCAATTTATACATTTTCGCCCTAAGACTGAAAAAAAGACAAGAAAAAAATACAAAGTAAAAAAAAGAATACAACAAACACGTGAATGGAAACTTGCGTTTGCACAGAGTGGCATTATTTAAAAAAGAAAGAAAGCAGTGAATGCAACAAGGCTGTGAAAACAAGCTTGTAAATCGTGGGTAGGCTGTCTCCACATGCGCGCACAGGTTTAGTGTAGTCCTGAATGTCAACACGTGCAATGACTCATGTCAAATTCGTCAAAAACGACGGGCATATACAGTGGTGCTATAAAGGGTACAAAGTTGTGGGGGCATTATTGAAAACATATTAACAAAAAGCATGCGGGCATCACTAAAAAGATTTAGTGCCGTCATGAATGTCAACACGTCTAATGATTTATGTCAAGCTCATCATAGACGACGGGCATAGACGTTGGTGCTATAAAGGGGTACAAAGTTGGGCGTACATGCAGTGGCATTGTGAAAACATATTAACAAAAGGCATGCGAGGGGTCGCTACGGCCAGGAGAGTATTTGACCACAAAGACGGTGAATACACCCTCACCTGGCCGTAGGACTCCTGCACAGTGACCTCCACTAACCTCTGAGTTGAACGACCTGCGATCCATTAAATACTTTGCACACGTGGTATTCTTTGTGCTTGCAGGCAGGCGTTTTTCATAGAAAGTCTAATTCCTTGGAGCATTGGACAGGCGCCGAACAAAACAAGTCAAATGTCATATTATAGTCATATTCCAAAGAAAAATTGCTTATATTTCTATAGTGAGCAATGCACGGGAAATGACCAGAAGTGACAGGGATGACGAAAGACCGGGACACACGGATTTCGAGAGGCCTAAGTGCTTGAGTTTATTAGAGGGGCAATTCCCAGAAGTTTGGAATAGACAACTTACAACAATGTTGCTGAAAACGCTTAAGAAAAGTATCTTCCAACCATAACACCTTGGACCACAAGCTAGTAGAACGAGCTATTGTTCCCATTCAATGGTTTCGTCTTACCCTCCCGAAACCCGGCACATCACTTTACTTTGCAAGAGGTGCGCTCTCACAAAGGGTATTCAACGGCAACACTACCTTCCATCTTGGTTGGCAGGTGTTGGGTGTGGAGGAAATAGGAAATAATTGCAAAATGCGGCTCGCCCTCTTCAAAGGAATGTTTTCTGCTTGCTGAAGTGGACACACCTAATTTTGTATCTTTCTTAACAGCCACTTTTTTGGAGCTTGTAAAAGAACTTTCCCCTGACTCGAAAGTTTTTTCCGCTTCAGTCAGTGATCAGAGAAATCTAGCTACCAGGGCGTCACTATTGCATGTTTGATGTAGAAGTGCCTCAATATCAGGTTTTTTTTTTCATATTCACGAAAATACATTTTATTTTATTTTTATTATCGTCAATAGCCTGGGATAAGATGTTGTATGTGTACGTATACGAGTTGTTTCTGCGAAGCCTTCAGGCAATTTTAAAAGCGTGGATGCTTGAGCTGCTTGGTGAAACATCGTTCGGACAAGGAAAATCATTTTGAGTTCGCAAATTGTAGGAAGGAAGGAAGAAGACAATATGACAGAGCGTTGACTAATGACCAAGTTTATTGCTGAGATGGCGGAATTTAAGCGCAATCGGAGAGGGGAGAAAGTGGGAAAACGAGGGGGTGAATTAACTGTGTAGGCGCATGTGCAGGAACACGCATCATTTCAAGAGGTGCCGATGACTTTCATATAATATCGCTGAAGAGTGGTGCCAACCACGACCCAATGCACACACCCTGATTTTGAATGAACTAGTTGTCCTTCCTCAGGCTGAACGTCGAATACCACATACTGTTTAATCTTTACAAATTATAGTTCAATATCATCACGTCAAAGTTTAAAGTGAGAAGCTGTCTTAACTTCAGTTTCCACATGCTATATAGCGTGGCTTTTATGTGAAGTTAAAGCACGTTCGATGTAATGACCATGGCCACACAATTTTTCTGAACACATCATGTCCTGGTGTTTGGTGAAACGGCATTCCATGAAACATCATGAACAGCACTGGTTCATGAAGCTTTTCAATATATTCAAATTCAAAGAATATCAAATTCCCATGCACCCTTAATTGAGCGCAAAAGTAGTAAATTATAGTTAGAAGCTCCCCCCCCCCCCCCGCAAAAAAAACACCCCTACAAAAAAAAAACGATTTATGTGAGAACACGAGAGTCACGACATCACTTGAGCGCTCTTGTCGATTAGGCCTTCTCGTGTTCAATTTACAGAAAGATAGACATAATAACAATAGCACTTGACCTGACATTTTTAACATTTCGTAGCACCTTGATCTTCACCATGTAGCCATTCTTCAATTTATTTATTTTTCAAAGTACCGACACAATTTTTAAGCGAGTAAATTGAAGGAGGCTCGTTGGAAATACTTATTTATCAAAAGAAAGCAGCTTTACACACTGAGGCTTAGGGGGGACTTGAGATAACTTTTCATATTAGACAGCCAGGCGATAAATGCTCTAGCGCTAACGACAGCAGAAAGTCTTTGCAGCACAACGCTCTGATATACGCTGCTCTGGAAAAAAGCCAGAGGGCCACGAGTCAGAATATGACACCGTCCTACGACAAAAAGAGCTGTGCCAAAAATAAGCTTTCTGGAATTTTCCACATCTATTTATTAGCTCAGGTGTCTGGAGAACATGTCCTGTTTTGTTCCTTAGTTATCAGGAAATTGCCAGTGTGCGGAAGTGAAAGTCCGGCCGGATATTGGTTTCGGAAAAATATAAGCACTCTGGAAGACACTTCAAGGCTGCGCCAGGCGTTGGGTAGTGTACACGATGCCTAAGGATGAAAAAAAAAGGTTACAGTCCACTGAATGCACGCCCAACCTGCCATTTCCATTCACATGCACAACAGTTATATACAGTCATTCCAGACAGGGTTTCCATGGTATGGACACCCACGTATGATCATAAGCGGTCAGCAGCAGTTCGTGGGAATTAGCAGCAGCATTCGAGGCCTCCTCGCATTCGAGGAAACCTGGGTTAGTTATCGGGCAGACCAAGACTATGTCAAAGTCGTCCCCAATTCACCTTCAAGTACATTCTATTTTCCCCGAATGCTTAGGCACACCGAAGGGTGGCAGCGGTGACGGCTGCTGTGTTAGTCCGACAAAAAAAACATTGCGAGAGAGGGGAAATTTGAACCGTGACTCTGGTTGCGCTACATGTAAGGAAAAAAATTGCACCCGTCTGAGGCCGTTTCCACGGGGATGTCGCCACGTGGCTTTTTTCGTGAACCATGCAGCGAAACCCACCTTGAGGCTTATACGACTCACCCATACGCTGAATAAACGAAGCAGCTTGTTTCATAAAAATGCTATCGATAAGTTTTGTACATAATTCGACTTCCCTGGGTCAAATACGGCCGTTGCAGTAACCTTATAATGGAAGCGCTGCAGCGAGTTATTGGAGAGTTTTAGGAGGGCCGTATAATTTACCTGCCTGAACTGGAAGAAGTTTATAACAACCACTGAGATCAATTTCAGTGCCAAAAACTAAATTCCTTTTTCGAGTTATCGAAACAATGATGTCTTTACAATGTTTTAAGATGCGGTTTATATACAGGCATCTGGAAATGTTGATATAACTGGTCAAAAGAAACAGGTTCACTGCAAGTTGGGCTGTGATTGTGGCAGAATAGCACGCTTCATTGTAAACTACATAATAAAATACAAATTAGGATTATTATTTAATATAAAATATATTTGTTACATAGGCCATGTAATGTGTAGCATGGATAACCGGTGGACCATTAGGGTTACAGAATGGATACCAAGAGAAGGGAAGCGCAGTCGAGGTCGGCAGAAAACCAGATGGGATGATGAAGTTGGGAAATTTACAGGCGCAAGTTGGAATACACTAGCGCAAGACAGGGGTAATTGGAGATCGCAGGGACAGGCCTTCGTCCTGCAGTGGACATATATATATATATATATATATATATATATATAGGCTGATGATGATGGTGATATTTGTTGTTTCTTTTGTCAGGAGTGATTCAAAGATCATATTACTCCTGCGATGAACAAGGACGTCACCTGTCTTTAAAACTCTGTAATAACCACTAAGCTTAGACCGTAGCTTTAAAATCTTGAATATTATTCCGGCGAAGACGTGGTACTAATTTTCTTACTTGTTGAAATCGCGGAGCACAAAATTATGGATATTTTGTTATGGTTGTGACGCAGTCTCCTCAGAACAGCTTGTGGCGAGGTGGAAAGCCGGGCTGATCAGCTCAGGTCTGCAAGACCAACTATGGGTCATCCAGCGAGCTCGAGAGGCGACTGGAAGACAGGGTCTCTCTACCGCCGCGGCCTAGGCCCAGGCCTCAATCCGCTTGTTTCAATAAAGTTGTTTCAGACATGTTTATGACAGGAAAGAATCTGTAGCTCTACGGTGAACACATTGTGTGAAGTTCCAAATGTGTTATATCGATTGGCATTATCATGCGGTATATCAAAGAAAAAGCAAGGTCAGAAAAAGTATAGAGGTCAACAGCAACTTCCTTAAACAACCACATGAAATTATGAAGAGTAAGGACGAAATTATTGTGTTTTTACTACGGAAAAGGCAAAGTTGATGAACGTAAAGTAAAGAAATGACAGAAAACGCACCATATACCCACATCTTTGAATGAAAACCAAGCCATTACATCGTCTTTGCCCCCTAAGTTCACGTAATAATGACAACGCAACTTTTCTATTTTGTTTCCCATGTACTTTCACTGACAACAATAATTTCCCAACAAGAGAAAGTGGTAAAAGAAATAATGGATTTAGCACGATGTACGCAATCAAACAAAGCGAAGGTTATAAATACACAGCCAGGCAGAAAATCCACACACACAAGCTCACCCTTTTTATTTCGTATGAAAGGTTTCCGCAAAATTCGTCAGCTTTCTGGTTTCCCTTCTTATCCAGAGTCTTCACAATATGCAAAACAAAGCTCAAGCCAGCTCTCCAAGACGGTTGTTTTTGCAAACGACCTTTTTCTGCTATATATACCTGTGGGTGCTGAGAATCATTTCATAGACTAAATTAATCACCCCGAGAAAAGATTAGCATTCGTTTTCAGGTACCTGTACAGTTCGTAGAAAATGAAAAAAGGCACTTTTTTATTATTTTCACAAAGGTATGAGCGCGAACACTAAACATTCAACGCACTACTAAGTGGTTCGTTATGCGGAAAGGAAAGGTTGGCGCTATCTTCTGCAGCCCTTGAGGGAGCACGGCTCAGCGCCAGTTCAATGTACGGGAACACGATTCGTCACATACGCTTACCTTTCTAGGAACCAGGCAAGATGTTCAAGAGGGTTTCTTCTCTTCACCCTCTCCCCACCCGCTTTCACCACTTTTGTTACTCCCCCATTTACACACTCAACCACGTGACCATTTTTGAACCACCCATCGCACGTTGTGACAGCCAATCAACGACAACGCCTCCATGCCTCATCCCCCTTTCCTCGTCCCTCTCACTTGCGCTCTGAAGGTGGTGCCGGAGGGAAGCTTGCAGGCTATAAAAGCTACCCTGAGCCTATCGAGGGATAGTTTCACGACCGAGAGGTTTGGAAGCCAGGCCAACTGCATTCGCTGCTCTCAAATCTCGTCGGTATACGTCCCATCACCCGGAATCGCGCCGCATCTCTTCGAAGCCATCACGGTGGCAAGCAGCAGCTTCTGGCCTGCCGATTCCAGTGAGTGAAGCCCATCGCCGCCACATCGACGTTCAATCATCAGCCTTGTCATGGTGCGATCGAAGTCAAGGCGCAACCACCAACAGGTCGACCGCTCAAGAGAAGACAGACAGAACCACGACCAGGCTACCCACGGCGACGTCATTCTCGCGGGTAATGACATTCAGATGAGTGCGGAATTGGCTACTGGAGTAACATCGAACGTTGTGGTATACTACCCAGAAAAGAAAATTGCTGCGAACAACGGCGACACGCATCGCGCAAGCAATCCTTGGCGGCCTTTCGAGATTCGCTACGCGTGGAACCGGAACCCCTGTAAGATTACTTACCTGCTTTCAGGATTTGAGTGTTCCTTCCTGAACATGCGACGCGTCTCGTTCGTGGAGCCTTTGCCGAGTACTCACGTTTGCGCCATCTGCTGGGTGCTTCCTGATAAGATCATGCCACTTCCTTGCGGCCACGCCGTCTGCTTGGGGTGCTGGTATAACGCCTACGACAGCGCAGACAAACCACACCAGGACAACATTTCCCTACGCATGTTCCGCAGCGGCGTGTGTCCCAAGGATGATTCCCCTTCGCCGATCCTGACCTGGCGGTGGTGACTTGCTGGAAGGGGGTATACAGCAAATTGGTGTTCTGCGTC
The DNA here is from genome assembly GCF_013339745.2 of Dermacentor silvarum. Lineage (NCBI taxonomy): Eukaryota > Metazoa > Arthropoda > Arachnida > Ixodida > Ixodidae > Dermacentor > Dermacentor silvarum. Next base: position 42,627,244 of record NC_051163.1, read on the forward strand.
AACGAAGCTTTCGGCTGCCCGTTCAAGGTTGAACTCGGGTATCTGAAGACGCACTGCTTTCACGAATGCCGCTTCAACCCCACGAGCTGCCTTCGCTGCGGAAGAGACGACATCCCGGCATGCAAGTCCGACCAGCATTATCTGCTCTGCTCAGGATATCATGGCTACGCTCAACGGCTTTGAAGCTGCCTTGCAAGTAATGGCGGCAATTCGTCAATAAACAAAAAATGTTCTTTCGTATTTACTTATCTTGAGTGATGATTGCACGCATGTTCTGATGGCGGTCGACGGCTTCCACTCGTACATGACGTGAGTTTGCTATAGGGCATCGTACACTCTTAGCCCGGTAACGTTTAATAAAGGGGCATATTCTCAAATATTTGTGCACCTATAAATTAGACATAAAATTGTAATATTTACTTAAGTAACGTTTAATAAAGGGCATTATATTACAATTTTGTACAGCTCTAAATTAGGAGACTATGCGTACCTATACTAAAGGTTACTATATAGTAACCCTTTTGTACTGTAACCTTTCGTATAGGCATACAGTCTTGCAAGGCTTCACACGCGCGTCCTTTTACGCATGTCCATGAATTTAGGACATTCATTCTTCGACCAACCACCAAACTTCACCGCAATGCACTAGCGTAACTCACGGAGCAGAACTTTATAAAAATTCTACTTCAAATGCTCGGCCGAATTTCTGCAACATTCGGTTACCAACGTCAGGAAGATTCTCTCCTGAAAATATAGGCATTAAAGGCACTTAGTCTTGAATTCTCTGCAGCGTTATGTTAGCGCTTTGGATAAGGTTAAAGCACTGCTATAACTCAGCAGGGAATTTACGACAAAGTGCCGTAAAAGCTTATGTGATCGGAAAAGGTATCCTTTCGACGTAGCCAACGGAAAGTTGTTGAACTTTTCCTGATCTTCTGAAATACCATTTTTTTGAAAACGCTGCTCAGTGCCCTGCAGCGAAGTTCAATGGTTGGCCGAAGGAGCAATGTACAAAATTCATGTGCATGCGCAGAAGGACGCGCGGGTGAAGTCGTGCAAGACTGTAGGCCTATACGAAAGATTACAAAAAGAAGGTACATAAAAACGTCCGCAGAGGTTATGCCCAAATTTCTTGGAAATGACTCATTGACAAAAACTAATAAATATTCAAGTCTTAAGCCAAAATGACATTTTAGTGCTGTGAAAGCTTCATATCGGCGACAGGCAGAATTTGCGCGATAGTCAATAAAATTATTTGGGGACAAAATTTCATAAATTAGCTTTTTTTTCATTTCTTTGGAGAACATGTCACTGCATATTGAAGGCAGCCAGTACTGAAAGCATACCAGTTTGCCATAATTGTGCGTGGCACCAGTTTCGAGAAATTGAATCTGCAATGAAGTGCATTGCTGTTTCAGTTATTATTTCTGGACACCCTGCAGCAAAATGCTGTACGTAAATATCTCAGCTGGAACAGCAATGCATTTTGTGGCATGTTTGCAGTATGTGTTTTTGAGACTATTCTGCGGCAGAATGCTTCCAGCAACCGGATATGGAGTCCACCGATAGGTTGAGGCCAAAATATTAGAGTTTATTGGAAAGTCAATTCCCAGGAGCTCGTAATAGATAATTTGCAACAATGTTACAAATCTGTAAGAAAGGTATTTTCCACCTGGAATACTGTAGGCCACAGGCTATTAGAACGAGGTGTTGTTCCAAACAAAGGTTATTCATAGGAACTAGGAGAAAGGTAATCTATGGAATAATCGCAAAAGGGAGCTACCCCACTTCAAGCAAATGTTATCTGCCGTTTCAAGTGGACACACCTGATTTTGGACCCTTCTTAACAAGAGCCACTTTGGTGAAGCATGATAGATACGTCGCCCCTTATCCCAATAGTGTTTCTTGGTGCACAGTCAGTGATTCTACAAATCTAGTCAGCTGTTCGTCAGTGTTACATGTAAATGTGGGAGTGTCCTCAACGGTATGCTTTCCTTCATATTCATGCAAAGACGAGCTCTTATTTTTGTTATCCCCGGTAGCCGGGGCTCATATGTTTGTACGTGTATCCATACCATGTGTTTTAAGGCAATTTCTAAAGGGGTGGCTGCTCGGGCTGGTTCGCAAGACATTGTTCAGACAAGAAAAAAATTATTTTTAGTGCCGAAATTGTAGAAAGGAAGAAGGCGACAGTACAGCACACACACTAACAGCCACGTCTGTTGCTCATATGGCGGGAATGTAAGTACAATCGAAGAGGGGGGACGGAAGGGGAAAAAATTAGGGAGTGCAATAACTGCCTAAGCACATGTGCAAGAAAACGCATCATCTCAATAGGTACTGATATTCATTATCTTATAGGTTAACAGAAGGGGCACTCATGCATTTATCTTTACCTGCACTGAGAATACAAAGATCTCATGAATTTCACGTGCCCATATGGCACTTTATTTGGCCACAACTTGTTAATCTTCAAAACTAGTGGTGGACTTGCAACAGTGACTTGCCAGGTGGCGGCTTACAGACCCGCGCATCAAACCGGCGTGGTCTCGTAGGCGGTCGTTGGTACATCGCTCTGTCAGGCCGATGTAGCTGTGAGCGCACGATAAAGAAATGCGGTGGTTAACTCCCATGGTGCATTTTTCACACTTTTTTTAATGTTTATTCTCAAAGCCCAGCCCGGAAGCGCAATTTCAGTTGACCCGCTTGCAAAATGACCCTAGCTTTTTCCGTGCTATAAATACATGCTTGACAGCCGCTTTTCAAACAGTTTTTTTTAATGCGATACGGCACCTAGCCAACAGAAGGTATAGCAGAAATCTTCTCCTCAGGTTCATCCTCAAAGGTGGCTTGTCTGGCACTTTTTCTTCCCTTTTAAAATGTGCAAGAAGCGATTCCGCTACGCCTGAGAGCAGGTTGTCAGCGAAACTTGCCGCATTTAGTATTGCAACTTGTAGTTTAAAACTGGTTGTGATCTGGTGATGACAAGACCTTGACGGCGATGCCTTCATGCATGCGTTTGCTATTCCTCGCTTAACAAGCTTCGAATGTGCGGAACACAAAAGAAGCAGAATTTTTCGAGAGCGGTAGGCATACTTCCAACAGCATGTTTCGGCATGAACAAAAGTTACAAATTTAAAAACCCCAACTTGTTACTCGCGCAAAACTAAGTTGTCAATTCCAGGTTGCTCAACAAAACAATTCTAAAAAGTATTCCACATTCTGCCGGGTGTCACATTGTTGAGCACGAAATATGACTAAAAATTCTTTAACATAGGGGATCACCTTTAAGGAATTTTTCTCGCCAATGTCAGCCTTGAGGCACCTGTCATAACGAGCTAGTAACATATCACTGATAACTGGAGCCAAACACGACGCAACGCACACACACTGATTTTGGATGAACCAATATTACCTTGGTTTGGGTGAGTTGGTTCATCTTGGGAGTTTTCATAAAAACGCGCTAAAGACGAAAGGAACACATACCACGGGATGGGCGCTGAACTTCAAAGTGGCGTTTATTTCAAACAATCATCTATTTTAACCATCGCATGCAATGCCATACTAATCACCGGACCAATTACACCAAAAGTACTTCAGATGTTGTGTATGAGATGCCCTTAAATTGCGGGTGCGTTTATTCAGGCCAAACTGGCCAATGCTTCAACGAGAAGGCTAGACGGCACAATAATGACGTTGGAAAAGGATGCTGGTAGCAACTTGGACGAACACTGCAAAAAGTACGCATGCACACCCATCCTTGTCAATAAAACTTTCTCGAGGAAAGAAAAAAACAAAAGAAGAACACGAAAAATTTCAAGCGTATTTTATAAAGAAAGCAGATAAAGTGTGTCAGCTGTCGGCCTTTGGCATTGCTGGAAAAAAGAAATGACATTTCTTTCCATGCGTCAACTTAAGTGGATGGCTGAGAGATCAGGGCAGCGGCGCCGCTGCGATCGGTAGCGAGGCATATCTTTAAAACCTTATAATAAATTACCCGATTTACTCGGAGCGTGTAAATGCGTCGCTTAATGATCAGCCAGATTGCATTTGCCGAACAGCGCTGTGATATAGGTTATTGTGAAACAGCGAAAATGCGACGTGTCAGAATGTGACTTCGGCCGATGACAAACCGCGCTATGCAAAAAAAAAAAAAAAAGTGCATAACCCGACGTGGTTACACTGTCTACTTTGTGGCTATCTGTCTATTAATCACACGTTTGTAGAGCAACTCCTTTTTTTTACGGGTTACTTATCAAGAAATATCGAGTGTGCGCAAGTGAAAGCCAAACTGGAATGTAGTATTCAGAGAATCTATAGCTGCTGGAATATATTTTATGGCTGGGCAAGAGATGTTGGGCAGCATGCAAGCCCCGTAGGCCCGAAAAATAAGTTACAGTCGACTGAATGCGGGCCCAACTTTGAGCTTTCTTTTCGCAAGCACAATGGCACAGTCCTTACGGGTGACATTTCCACGGTTTGACCGCTGGAGTACGATAAAGAGGGTTGAGTGGCACTTTATGTGAATAAGAAAGCAGCAGCACCCATGGCCTTCTCGCATCCAGGGAAACCTGGCGTGGAAACCGGACAGACCAACAAGACATCAAAGAATTCGACGAGCTGCAGCCAAGTTCACCTCCAAGTTCATTTCATTTTCCGAGAATTTTTAGAGCTTGTAGCGGCGTGCGCCCCTTTGTCGGGCAGATACAAAGATGACTTTAGCGACATGGTGAAAGTACAGTGGTTAGGCTTCAGTGGCTAAGGAAACTATCGTTGTCGTCCTGTTAAGAAAAAAATGAATCGCATCCCTGAGGTCCTCATGGAAAGTGGCACCGCCACGTTACAGTGGCACCGCCACGCCGAACATAGTCCCGCTGCCGTACGAGATTTGGCTTTGCCATGGCTGCCAAAGAAGTTCTTCCGTACCGAAGACAGCAGCGATAGCCAACTCGGACGTGGGCCTCCGATGGATGCTATGCGCATCCCCTTTGAAACGGTGTCTTTGGAGCAGCGCCACCTGACCAGCGCGAACCGCGGCTCATCTACCTATGTGCTCCAAGGGTATGACTGCTACTTCAACTCGATCGCAACCCATCACGTTTGCGGAGCCGCTGCCAAGCGTCCGCGTCTGAGCCAACTGCTCGGTGGTTCCTGCCAGGGCCGTGCAGCTTCCCTGCGGCCACACCCTGTGCGAATTATGCGGTCACGACGCCTTCTCCGTGGCGCAGCGGCAGCGCTGCGGGACCAAGACGGCAGCGACGTCGCCATGCACCATGACGGCGTGTGTCCCGAGGACGGGATCCCCTTTGCGGAATTCGAGATGAAGGTCCTGACCTTCTCCATGCAGGAGTTAAACGACTATGTCACCTTCTGTGTCAACGCTCGCTTCGGATGCGCATTCCAAGGCGACCTGAAAAAGCTGAAGGGGCACTGCTTCACCGACTGCTGCGTCCGCCGCCTGACCTGCGTCCCTCGTGAACAGGACAACATATTGGCCTGTGATTTTGAGCAGCATTGTACGCGCTGTTTGCTATGGTAGAAGACTGCCTTAGAATCTGCACCACCAGCTACGAGTGCTGAGAATCAATCATGCGCCATTTCCATGAAGTAAAAATGTAGTTTTACATCACAACCTATGAATAAACAGGCATCATTTTTTCTTTCACCCTGCCCCTGAGTGATTAGTGCACGCCTACTGTGATCGGCCTGATACGGCGTGAACACGTGCGTGACTTGTGTTTGCTGTACTATAGAACAGAATGCACTAATGTAGGTTGTTTCCGGTTAAGTGTTACTGAGGCTAGAAATGCTGACATGCGTTACATGTGTGTTTAATGAGAGTCAGGAGAGCACAAATTAATGCACAACCCTTTTTGGGAATATTGCAGAGAGCACAACGCTTGTGGAATGAGCAGTTATTAAGCATGTCGGTAAAATAGGGGTCATATATTTGAAACGAATATACGCGAAAACGAACACCTAGTTAAAGCGGGCAAGCGTGTTTAGTGTACACGACAACTGCGCTCTCAAAATTGGTTTCAGATGAATTCAAACCAGGCAGTGGCTGACAAACGCAGTGAGGCACGACAAAAACTTTCGATAATTTTTTGTACGAGGTGGTCTGTCGGTAACAACGCCTGCGATAGAAAAGAAACACCCACCGGCCAGAATGTGTAATCGGCCGATGGCAAAATAGGCTATGCAAATGAAACCTGACCACACGTGGGTGTGTTGTCTAGTTTGCTTCTATGTGTTCTTCTTGACAAGTTTGATGGGCATGTCATCCTTCTTTTTGTGAAAACCACACCGGAAACAAGTTTTCGAAGACTCCATAGTTGCTTGAAGGCATATCATGTCTGCGCCAGACAATGTGCAGTGCGCTAGACATGTTGGGAAGAAACAAAGAGTTGAATGCCGGCCTAGATCACCGCTTCACTTTACGGACACAACAACGCCACAATCATTCCGTGTGAAGTTTTCATGGATTGTTAGGCCACATATGATCACGAGGAGTCAGCAGCGTTTTGTGTGATTAAGAATGTAGCAGCACCAATCACTTTCTTGAATTCGGGGAAACCTGGCTTGGATATCGGCCATACAGCAAAGAATTTGATGAAACCACGCACGTTCGAGTCTAGGTTCCTTTCATTTTCCTTAAACGTTGAGAGCCTCTAGAGCTCAATAAAGACAGGATGAAAGGAAGCTATGGTTGTGCTTCGACAATATAGAAACTGTGACGAGGTTTATTGGAGTCATCGAGCGATAGCCGGAGACACAGCGGCAGCAACGATGGCTCAGCTGGATGGACGAACTGGGCGCGCGAAACACGATGGCAACGGCGCTTTCTAGCATGCCAATCTTCTTTCTTACACTGAATGAAATTTGCGAGGTCGTGCGCTGTGGCCGATGGGAGGGCCGTGGTTTCCGCATGTCGAGTCAGGTGATCGACGACGACTATTGTTACGTCCAAAGCCCGGAGACAAACGTAGAACAGTAGCAAACACTTAATTGCTACATAGCGCCGCAAGTACGACGGTACAAAAGGAAGTGATCAGTGAGCGGGGAGGCAGCCGAGACATGCCAGCTTTATAGTTATCGCAGTCGGGTCACATGATTACTGAGCAGCTTAGCTGGCCGCTCTTATCAACAACACGTGGCGCTATCGCATACATGACATTTCCTCCCGCTTAATTGTGGGGAGCTACCATTACACCAAAATTAAGATGGCGTGTAGCGATCTGGCGCTCGTCGATTGCGTACGGGATATCTTCGTACTGGTGGTGCTGCCTCCGAGGCTGCGGGCGCTGCCGTAGGTGTCTCCGCAGTGGCGTCCGAGAGCTCCCAGAAGGTGTCCTTGTTCTCACCCCTGGAGACGTCAGCTGCACCCAGGAGAAGCTGATCTTGGTGACGATGCCACACGGCCAGGCCCCTTGGCGTGCGTACCTTGACGGCATACGAAACGGGTCCTTTCTGCCGTACCACAGTACCCGGAAGCCATCTGGGTGGTCCCCTGTAATTTCGAACAAGAACACAGTCTCCTACAGCCAACTGTCGAGCGTTGAAGCTGCCTTGGCTGGACTGAATGAATTGTTGGTGGCGAACTAATTCCTCTACTTCTGGCTTGAGAATGTCCAGTTTGGAACGAAGACGGCGACCGAACATAAGGTTAGCCGGCGCTTTTTTTGTCGTAGCGTGGGGTGTATTCCGATAAGCAAGTAAGAAGCTGTTAAGGCTGGACTGCAGGTTTCCAGTGCTAAAATCTTTCTTCATGGCAGTTTTTAGGGACTGAACGAAACGTTCTGCCAAGCCATTCGAACTTGGGTGATAAGGCGCTGTTGTGACGTGGCGCGCTCCTATCTCTCGAACAAACGTCTGGAACTCGGCAGACTTAAATTGTGGCCCGTTGTCCGACACGATTGTTGCCGGATAACCGAAGCGGCTAAACATTTCGCGAAGACGATCAATGGTTGCCGTGCTAGTTGTGTTTTTCATGATGCACACCTCTGGTCATTTAGAATGCGCATCCACCACAACTAAGAACATGTGCTGCCGGAAGGGCCCAGTAAAATCGATGTGTACTCGCTTCCAGGGGAATGTTGGCCATGACCATGGGTGCAAAGGTGCACTGTTAGGGGCACTACGCTGCTCCTGGCAAGGTTTGCATCCTTTGACGTGAGACTCAAGATCCGCGTCAATTGAAGGCCACCAAACATAGCTGCGGGCCAACTCTTTGGATCGCACAATACCTGGATTACCGTCGTGAAGCTCTTGTAGAACCAGAGATCTCAGCTTTGCAGGCCCCACAACACGCATCCCCCACAGGAGGCAGCCTTGGTGTGTGGTCAACTGTGTTCGCCTGTCAAAGAAAGGCTTGAGCTCCACGTCGTCCGTAAGGTTAGGCCACCCCGTACTTGTGAGCTCGAGTACTCTGCAAAGAAGTTGGTTCTGCGAGGTTGCACGTGCAATATCTTTGTGTGTGACCGGCATTGATTGCAAGCGTAACGAGTAGAACGTTTCTTCTGCGTCATTAGCGGACTCCTGACGAACTGGCAAGCGCGACAAGCAGTCAGCCTCTAGATTTTCTTTTGCCGGTCGAAACTTCAAGGAGTACGTGTAGGCAGACAACGTCACTGCCCAACATTGAAGTCTTGCTGCTGCCAAAGTTGGTATGCCAGACTTTGGGCCTAAAATAGTCTGCAGTGGTTTATGGTCCGTTATCAGGGTGAACGGGCGCCCGTAAATATAGTAGTGAAACTTCTTAACGCCGAAGATGATAGCTAGCGCTTCTTTCTCAATCTGGCTATACTTCTGCTCAGCATCGGACAGCGTCCGTGAAGCGTAAGCAACAGGGCGAATGGTGCCATCAGCAAAAATATGAGAAAGTACAGCACCTACGCCGTAATGAGATGCGTCGCAATTCATTTGAAGTGGTATTTGCGGATCATAGTGAGCCAGAACTTCTGTAGACGCCAACGCAGCCTTAATGTCGTCAAAGGCCGTTTGACACTCGCTGGTCCACGCCCATGCTTGGTCGTCACGCAGCAATTTGTACAGGGGATGGGCCAGCGTTGCCAGTTGAGGTAGAAATTTTCCGTAGTAGTTTATGGCTCCGAGCAAAGAACGAAGCTGCTGCTTGTTTTCTGGCGCTGGTGCTGCTATAATGGCATCAGTCTTGTCCGTCGTGGGATGTATGCCATCGGCATTCAACTTGTGCCCCAAGTAGGTCAATTCCTTCTAAAAAAAAGTGCATTTCTCAGATCTTAATCGAACTCCCCGGCTTTCCAAACGGGTTAGAACTGCTTCCACGTTCTGCAGGTGTTCGGCTCTAGTCCTTCCGGTCACTAGAATATCGTCCAAATAGCATGCGACACCTTTGAGATCTTTGAGCATGGTGTCCATTATTCGCTGAAAAATACCAGGCGCCGAAGACACGCCGAAAGGTAGCCGGTTTACAGCGAACAGTCCTTTCGTCGTGTTGATCGCCAGAAGACGACGTGCCGGTTCCGCTAGCACTACCTGTTGATAGGCCCTGTTCAAGTCAATTTTGGAAAATTCTTGTCCTCCACTGAGTGCAGCGAAAATTTCTTCAACACGTGGCAAAGGATAGCGATCGGTGTCTAGCATAGGGTTCACCGTTGTCTTATAGTCGCCACACAGGCGGATATTTCCGTCTTTCTTTACCACCAGCACTACCGGCGTGGCATACTCGCACGTGGCTAATGGTGTGATCACACCCATTGACGGAATTTTTCAAGCTTTTTTTCAACTGCTGGAACCAGTGCGAAAGGCACACTGCGCGCCTTCAAAAACTTTGGACGAACGTCCGCTTTGAGAAAGAGTTCTGCCCTCTCTTCTGTGATACATCCCAATTCTTCTTTGAAAAGGTTGCTGTACTTTTGCAAAAGCTTGCTCACCTCTACTTTTCCTTCCGTGTTTGTCGGCTGCCGTGCCGAGCAGAGCTTGTTGCAGGAAAATACAGCGTTCCAGTCGAGCCGCACGTGCTGTAACCACTCTCGGCCCAGAAGTGGCGGTCCTCCCTGCTCAGTGACATACAAGGGTAATGGAACACTTTGCCCATTATGTTCAACAACTTCAGCCACTCCTGCTGGTTCGACTAATGCACCTGTGTAAGTGCGTAGGCGCAAGTTTGTCATGCGCAACTTCAAAGAGGGAAACAACTGTTGCTGTTGCCTGCGAGAAATTACGGATACCGCCGCTCCCGTATCCAATTCCATTTCAAGCGGAGTCTTGTTTATCAGCAGGCGTACGATTATGGCATCTTTTGCCGAGCACGTCATGCCGTTTAGCATCGCTTCTGTGGCACAGTCAAGAACTTTCATGTTGTGCGCTCGCGCGTGAGACAACTTTGCGTTCTTATCAGACTGACATATACGCTGAATATGCCCTTTCTTGCCACAGCCGAAACACGTCGCCGACGCATGTCTGCAGTTTTTGCTCACGTGCTTAAAAGAGCCACACCGCCAACACATTTTTGACGTTTCCTTTTGGCTGGCATCTTTTACTGCAAGTGCTTTCTGCCCTTGCTTTTGTGCCGTTACGTGATTTACGTTAGAGACGCTCGTTGAACCGTGTACTTCTGCTGCACTTTTAGTTGCGGAATCCATCGCTAAAGCTTTTTCAACTGCCTTCTGAAATGTTAACTTCTTGTCTTCAGCAAATAGCACTCGCTGAATATCTTCTCTTCGTAAGCCGCAAACAAATCTGTCCCTCAGTGCCTCGTCTAAAAAATTCTCGAACTCGCACGAACTCGAGAGGGAGCGTAGTTCAGCGACAAATTCTGCAATGGATTCAGTCTCGCGCTGAGACCGTCGATAAAACTTGGCTCTCTCACCAATTACTGAAGGCTTCGGTGCCAGATGGTCGCCAAGCAATTTCCTGAGGGCATCGTAAGACTTGCTTGATGGAAGGTCAGGGGCGGTAAGTGACTTGAGAAGGGCGTACGTCTTCGCCCCTATCAGGCTCAGGAACGCGTGAACCTTGTCTGCCTCCGGTACTTTGTTGAAGTGGAGAAACGATGTCAACCGCTCGTCGTATGAAGTCCAGTCGCTTGCGGAGTCGTAAAAAGGCTCCATGTGGCCAATTCTTCGCACCACTTGCGTCACTGGATCTGCCATCCCTGCTGTTCCGGTAGCTCGCAATGTGGCAGCGACAGCCCCAGGAACTTCAAACAGGGTAGAACCTTTATTCCGTTACGCCAGCGCCGCTGCAGGTTCGAAGCAACTCGTCGCCAGATGTTACGTCCAAAGCCCGGAGACAAACGTAGAACAGTAGCAAGCACTTTATTGATACATAGCGCCGCAAGTACGACGGTACAAAAGGAAGTGATCAGTGAGCGGGGAGGCAGCCGAGACATGCCAGCTTTATAGTTATCGCAGTCGGGTCACATGATTACTGGGCAGCTTAGCTGGCCGCTCTTATCAACAACACGTGGCGCTATCGCATACATGACAACTATGGCCCAACGGTTCCCAGCAGGTGTACATGGGAGAGGACCATACGAATCAATCTCGACGTGGTCACAGGGGCAGACTGGACATGCAATCTGCGACGTTGGCCATCGGGGCCCGAGCGGACGTATTGCTTACATAATTGTACATGCCCCGCCAGTAATATCGAAGTCGAAGGTACGTGTAGGTCTTCTACACACAGTAATGACCACACTGCGGGTCGACGTGAAATGAAGCACACATACGAAGTTGGCTCGGGACCACTAGAAGCCACTTGCGGCCATCGCAATGCTAATTTGGGCGGTCTATAAGTCCATCTCGAAGTGCGAAATGTAGTGCTTGACGGCGGAGCGCACGAAACACCGCTACTCAGACAGGATTCTCTTGAAGGTTCAGTATAGGGGTTATCCACGGGTGCTTTTGCTGCTCCGATGCCATGTCGGTCACTGTCACTTTTCTGCAGCGGCAGACGTGGCAATCATGGTGCTCTCCAATGGCATCTCACTTCTTTTTTTTTTCAAAAATGGCGGCGACCTACAATGCTGCAGCTAGTTAGGCTTAACTACATCTATTGTCCTCTATCTGTTTTTCAATGTCCAGTTTGCGATATAGGAAAGTTCTTTTTAAAGGTCGATAGAGGTAGATAATATAGAGGCCGGCATTTTTTTTAGGAGAAAATGAGGAAACGTTTAGCAAGGCCTTACTGTGTCTGAGTTTCTCGGGCGTTCTTCTAACAGTGTGTTACTACTGGAGGCAACTTCTGCTGTGGAGTAGGAACATCGCTCTGACAGCCACCCACTTTCGTTATTTTACAGGCGAGTGGATTTGTGGAAAAACCCGCCCAAGTATCCGTTTCGCCAAAAAGGCAAACCATTGATAGTGACATCAAAGTTCAAACCATTGGTAAATACCCGGTATTCCATGACTGTTGCTACATTTAAAGACAAACTAAATCTCTCTAACAAACTCTTTCGGTACCATATGAGCTTGTCAGCCTCTCATTAGTTCGTAGGGTATAGGCTCCAAGTGACTAGATTAATATACGTGGCGTGCCGAATGTATCGTTCACAGTGAACCCCAAACTGCACTGCATGCAATGGCGTTGCTTTCATGATTATTTAACAATAATACAAACTTTGCTGGGCGATGTCATTCCTGAAAAAGTCTTCGGCTACTAAACCAGCACTGTAAGCCTCCATCGGCGGCATCACATCGAGGATTAATGGTCATTGTACCTTCATCACCCATTTCTTTATACCATGAGCGTCCATCAAAAAGAAATGAACTGTTACGTAATCATCGGCAGGTCAGTTTGCCGCACACAAGCATACTACATATCTTCTTGCTGTGAAGATCTTGTTTCACGGCACACTGGAGAGATCATAAAGGGTGTCGATATTTTCGAACAAAACAAAAATAAATAGAATAATGTGCACGTAGTGAAGATCGAGATGCTATAAAATGTTAAAAATGTCAGGTCAAATGCGACTGCTTGTAAGTCTACCTTTCTGTAATGTGAACCCAAGCAGGCCTAATCAACAGGAGTCCTGAAGTGACCACGTGAAACTCGTGGTATCCAATGAAACTTTTCTTTGTAGGGGTGTGTCTGGGGGGGGGGGGTGCTCCGTTTTAATAGTTGTTACGTTTGCACCGAATAGGTGGTTCATCGGCATTTCCTATTCTTCCCAACGAAATATACTGAAAAGCGTACTATTGGTTTTCATGACGTTTCATCAAACCCAGTTTCATCGAAGAGGCCATGATCTGTTTATGAAAATGGTGTGGCCACGGAAGTTTCATGGAGCGTGCTTTAACTACACTTAATGGCCACGGTAATATAGCAGATGGAAACTGAAGGTAAAGAACGCTTTTCGCTTTAAACGATGACATCATGATACTGCACACTAATTTGCAAACATGAAACAGTGCACCGCATTCTACGTTCATTCTGAGGAATGACAAGGGGTTCATCGAAAATCAGGGGGTGTGCATTCGGTCGTGTTTGGCCATACCCCTCAGTGATACTATATAAGAATTATCAGTATACCTTGAGATTACGCTTGTTCTTGTACATGTGCCTACGCAGTTAATTCCCACCCCCTTATTTTTCCTTCTTCCTCCGCAGTTCGATTGTACCTAAATTCCCACCATAGGAGCAATAAACTTTGTTGTCAGTGTGCGTTCGGTCCTGTCGCTTTCCTTCCTAGAATTTTCTCACTACAAACATTTTTTTCTTGTCAGAACAATGCAAGCAGCCACGCTTTTAAAATTGCCTAATGGCTTCGCAGAAAAATCTCGTATACCTACACACACAAAAATATTTCCCCACACTATTGGCAATAGTAACGAAAAAAAACCCTCGTGTTTGCATCAAAATGAAGAAAAACCTGCCGCCGTGGCACAGCCACATCTACATGTCATGCTGACGAGCTGATCAATAGACCTGTAAGATCACTGACTGTGCACCAGGAAAAGCTTTTGTGTAAGGGGCGAGTTTTTTTACGATCTCCACCAAAGTGGCTGTTAAGACGGGTCCAAAATCTGGCGTGTCCCCTTCGAGAGGCAAGCAGCATTCCTTTGAAGACGGCGAGCTGCCTATTTTCCTCTACAAGCTACCTCTGCCCACCAAGTTGGAAAGTATACTGTTGCCTTTCAATAACCTTTGTCAGCGCGGACCTTGCAAAATAAAGCGATGTGCAAGGTATTGGGACGGCAAGAGGAAACCATTGAATGGGAACAATATCTCGTTCTACTGGTCTGTGGTCCAAGGTGCTATAGTTGGAAAATACCTTTCCCATGCATTTTAAGTGACATTGATGGAAGCCGTCTTTTATTAGCTTCTGCGAATTGCCTCTCCAATAAACACCAACACTTAGGCCGCTTGAAATCGATGTGTCCCTCTCTTTTGTCGTCCCTGTCTTTTGCCGTCCCTGTCAGTTGTGTTCCTTTCCCGTGCATTCCTCGGTATAAACAAGCTAAGGAAGTTTTCTCTGCAAATGACTATAGTATGAGATTTCACTGGTATTGTTCGGCGCCGACGATACCTCTGCCCAAGTCTTCCGCTGTTTCCTGACCTGGAAAACGCAATAAAGCACATCGACAGTAATCTGATAAGACTCCAGAGTCGCTCATCTGTGAGAGGTTGAAAGGTGCAGAACCGAGATATGTGAATACTTTGCTTACGTGAGTGTCAACGCCACACTCTTTTTGAGCAACTGGAAATGATGAGTTTGACAACACTTGACCAACACTCAACAGAAATAAACGCTACGCTGCCGAGTACAGTGCAGGCAGTATCTAAATAAGGCGCGTCACGGTCATTGTCCTGTACCGAGCAGCACAAGAACTGTTTCGTTCTTCATACTGGAATCGTTAGGCATAAAAGAATGCACACAGCACATAAAATAGACTTCTTTATTACTTGAATAATTTAGTATGTTTTCAATCCATACTGTAAATCATTGCGATTTCCGAGGCCTGGATATAAAGTACGCGAGATAAGGCCTTGGTTTTGCAATCACGAAAGCCTTTTACCAGTGAATACTATCACTGTCAGAAAAAACCACGTGCTCCGCAATTGCATAGGAATTCGATTTCTGCTTTTTGACATTACACACATTTTACATTAGGCGCTTTTCGAAATAGCTGTTTTCAGAGATTGAAATGCAGTACTAGATTGCACCGGGTATTCTGTACGCAGCGTTCGAAAACTCAATAACGTGTAATATTCTTACAAAATCGTCTCGGTCGGCGTCTATTCTTTATTATTTTGTGTGTGATAATAGTTCTTGATTTTTTTTTCGTTTGCACGCACAATCACAGAAAAGAGGAAGAGAGCAAACTGGAAACTGCCTTGAGGAAAAGCTTTCTCACATTTGTGACATCATTGTAAGACGCAACTAGACAAAACGTCGATAAATCATTGATTTTATTATTATCACCTTGTTCACACTTAATGGTATCCGATAGCTCGGCAGCAACAAAACAATGGAAACCCTAAGAGTAATTCGAGTGGTTACTAAGTAATCCATCTTATGTATTGAAGCGCTTTTTTTGTTACGTCAGTTCGGCTTTTTCTCCTGGTAATGACTGCTGCAATTTGAGTTGCGAAATTCTTGCATCTGTATTGTGTATGGAACAAAATAGGCTGTGTTAATTAAATCAATGTTGCCAGAATTGCCACTTTACCTATCTTTTAGAAACTTTTGCATAACTGATACGATGTCTGCGTAAGGTGAACACGGCCGTACAATTTTTATGAACAATACCACAGCGGAGAGTGACACAAAATGAATGATATAAAACACGCCGATTTTATTTTTGTTCTGTAAAATAACGAAGAACAGCTCCGACGAGGAGAAAAATGTATCTGGTGCCTTATTAAAACCTATGTATATCCAATATAGCGGAATTCTAATGGTTAAATTCTAATTGCCCTAAGAGGAGGAGCTTTCTTGCATAATAAATTCATATGCATATTTTAGTTCTCACGAAAATCTCACTATTTAAATTGTAAGAGGTTAAGCCACCTTGAAGTAAAGAATTTGTCGATACGATGCGCCGCATTGCTTCAATGCAAATCGAATTATCGTCGCTATTTATCGCAAGATGGCGTGTGCCGGATTTTTTAGGCGTCCGGTATTCGCCAAGAAAGTATGAGCTCTTTGATGGAATATGCAAATTTCATACATCTCCCCCATTTGCCATGAAAATATATTACCCTTTTCATTTATTCTTACAGTAACAATATTACACAATTAGTGGCGTGATCGTCCCTCGTTGCTTCGCTCCACACTAATCATTAAATGATGGGTGTTTTTGGTAGCACGCTTTCTTTCATTCGTAAGTCCAGCCAACTGGTGCCGCCTTAAGTGAAGGAACTAAAAAATAAAATCGGCAGACACCTTAGACTGCTTATGTACGTGGGAATGTGAAATCATTGTATTCAGTTGCTATGGTGAAATGTTTTCGCTTAGGTATTCATCCACATGTTGTCGCGGACATTGCAAACTTCCCTGACGTTCCTTTGGAGACATGATGGTGCTGGTACACCCAAATTTATACACTCGTGATTTGGAGTCGAGATTGTAGTTATTGTTGGTTCCTCTCTTGTATGTAACTCCTACCCACTATGGGGGATGGGCGAAGAAATGGTTACGCGTAACGCAGTGGTGTCATTTCGTATTGAATAATCGTTAGCGCATGATTGACGACGATGACGACAGTGACCGGCACACCTTCAAAAGTGTTGCTAGAGCTTTTGCATATAGGGAACACACGATGCCGGGTTGTGTAAGCCACTGAGAAGTTTGACTTCAATCCGAGAATTTCTTGGAGTTCTTTTACTCTTCGTGCCGTCGGCCATTATTTGTCCCATGTGGTGGTCACGCCGCCACCGGATTTTCGAAAAATGGCGCATATAATGCTTTCGCAATAAAATGTGACCAATAAACACCTCTGGGAGTTGTCGAAGAATGTGTAAGCATTGTGCCACTTGATCATCTCCACGCAGCGCTGTGTCGTTATCAATCTTGAATGCCTTATCTTCAAAGCGATCGTCTTGCCTGATGGACTGAGGTACGGACAGTTTTCCTCGTTGGTTAGGCATAACAGCAACAACAGAAACCATGGAATGTATTTTTCGAGGTGAAAGGCGATGAACACCAACAATTGGAGCACGTCCTGTTTGACATGGACTTGTGAGAGACTAGATGAAAATATTTGCGGGATTATTGACAGAACAATGCAACAAGGCATGGATATGATCCGTGCTGAAAAAGTATTCCAATAGCAAGAGAACTCCTACATGCAAACTCATTTGTACGGGCTTTACGCAACATAAATTTAGAGAAAGTAATAAATGTCTTGCAACCTATACCGTTGGTTTCGGCAGTATGTGCAAGACCCAATAGAGCGAGTATACTTCCTACTTATCTAGGACGTCAGCGTAAGCATCCGGTAGGGTCCGCGCCGACCTCTGACTGCTTCTCACGCTTCCCCGCAACTGCAGCTCATGTAATCGTAATGTTTACCGGGAAACGCTGGCGGTGAACGCTATGCACTGAGGTGAGCTTTCTAGTACAAACGCAGCCTCTTCCGTGGGCCGATGTTCTGTTATTGTATCATATTATTAATATTTCAGTCTGAGAAGATTTAACATAAATGGCATGCACTGTCGGTGTTTTGTTTCATAACATTTGTTTCTGGGGTGTCATTATAAAATTTCCTAGGCCTAACTTTGTAAAGTGTAAGACAAGCTAAGAGCTACTTTAGTGATAGAAGAACTTTAGCGCCGTAAAGAAAGTACACGGAAACATTCGCTCAAGGGACGCCAATGCCATCTACGACGCCGACACCGGATTTTCTGGGATACGGTGCCCTTAATGCTATAGCATTAAGGACAATGAGGTTTACAAAAATATTTGTTAAGAATCATGGCTGGGCCAGACGTTGCGCACTGTGCAAGACGCGCTGGAACGAACAATAAAATAAATTTGGCTGAATTCGCGCCGACCTTGCTTTTTGCTTTCACAGGCACAACAATGGCACAACTCTTCCAGGCTAGGTCCTCATGGTTTGGTCGACCGGATATGATCATGAGGGGTAAGCAACATTTTGTGTGAATGAGAAAGTACCAGCACCCATGTCCTTCTTGCCTTTCGAGAAACCTGGCTTGGATATCGACGAGGCGAACAAGGCAGAAAACAATTCGGTGAGCGCATCGCACCGCCGCATCCAAGTTTACCTCCGAGTTCCTTTTATTTTTAGAGAATATTTAGCACCTCTAATTGTGCTAGCCCTGTTTACCCCTTCATTGGGCACTACCAAGGTTGTGTATTTTACGCAAGAAAGAAATATAATCGCTACCCCATGAATCACCCTCATAGAAGGTGGCCATATACCACGTGGTTTGTTCGAGAACCTGTGACCTCTCAGAAGAACTAGGGATTGCTGCATTTTAAGGCACTGAAAATATACCCGCGACTTGCCTTTATAGATGCGTTTCGGAGATATTAAAGCCTTGGGATATTTCGTGAAAGCGTATCTATTTGTCGCCATTTCATACAATCCGACACAACATTTGTCAAGCATCCAGTAAACCGCACACGCCTACCATAACACGCCGACCAAAATTAGGCAATGTAGCGCGAATGGAAAAGATCGGCGTCTGAAGCGACGTGAAAATATTCCCGAGAACCAGATCACCAGGACAGTACCGCCGTGTCCTGTTTCTTTTTCACTCTGTTCCCGTCTGTGTTCGCTGTTGCCACCTTAAGATACTTTACCAACTGAGCCACCAAGCCATCATTGTTAAACAGAGCGGCCGCATTAGCCGTATATCCGTGTTTTCGGCGCCTCTTTGCAGCATTTTTTTTTCTTTTTCCCCGTTTCAAATGACAAAAAGTAAAATAAGGAAATGAAGGAATATTACAAAATAAAAATAGTTGTGTTTCATTCCCATGGGTTTTGGTCGTGGTGAATAAATAAATGGCATCGTTTTGCAGACGAGACAACAACAATATGGCTCAGTAAAACTTTCTGTTGGACGAGTTGGTTCATACTTGCAAAGGAAATGATTATGCGCAAACTAAACACGGACACACTAATAATAGACACGGACGAGCGCAAACGAACTCGTCCGTGTCTATTACTGTGTCCGTGTTTAGTTTGCGCATAACCATTTCCTTTACAATGAATGATAACTTTATTTATAATCCGGCGAGTTATTCGTGGATTTGTGCGAATACCCCAGTCTAGGTGACGGCCAGGAGCCCTTGAGCTCTGGCGGCTTCCTCGGCCCGCTGGACGGCCCAGCGTTGGACTTCGAGGGCGGAGCTGAGCAGCGTAGTCTCCCAGCGCCTTCGGCTCGAGGCTGCGTCCCCGCCTGAAACCCCCCCCCCCCCCCCCCCTCGTTTGCACTCCCATAACATGTGTTCCAGGGTTGCCCTGGCCTCACAAAACCTGCATTGGTTGGACGAATAAAGCTCTGGGTAACAGAGATTCAAGATCACCGGGTTTACAAACGTTCTTGTCTGCAGCTCTCGCAATGCGACCGCCTGTCTCTTGTTCAGTTTAAATACATTAGAAACACGTGGACACGATTTTAATAATAATAATATATGGCTTTTATTGGCGCAAGGGCCAGATATGGCCAAAGAGCGCCATGACAAATGGTGATGGTTTTTCAATTTACTATAAATAGAGTGGCATATGAGTTATAGATGGTTGATATAACGTGGCTGTAAAAAGGCCTAAAAATCAAGTCGCTGTAAATTGCGTAAAATATATTGGTATTAAAATAATGACAATGACGAGTGATTCAAGTTATGACTATAAAAATTCCGATACGGATTGATGATATACTAAGACGTATACAATAGCACTAGTGCCTCAAGGAGTTCCTTGAAATCAAGGGCTGAGAGGCACGTGCTGTACAACCTTTTTGCACTGCAGCTGCAGCCTCCAAGACGAGGCTGCGCTACAGATACCCTGGCCAGATGATTTGTAAAGTGTTTACGTCTGCTAAAAATTTTAAGACTGTACTAAAATCAAAAAGCGGCTCATGGTTAAGAAAGAATGCTGGGTGAAGAGGGATTTGCTGACGATAGGCGAGATAAAAGTACTTTTTACGCTGGGCTTCTATTTCAGGGCACTCTACAAGAACATGGAGAACTGTAAGAATGTCTCCACACCTATCACATTTTGGAGGATCACTTCCAGAAAGGAGGTAAGAGTGTGTGCCATAGGTATGACCTATTCTTAACCTGCAGAGAAGCACTTCTTTGTGTCTTGCCGTTTTCTCTGTCATCCATTTCCCTATTCTGGGTTTGATCATATGTAGCTTGTTTGAAACTTCGCTGTCCCACTGCCTTTGCCAAAATCTCCGTAACTGATGGCGCAAGAAAGGCTTCAGGTCTGTGTAAGGTATAGCTATGTTTTTATCTGTATGTTTAAAAACTACTGACGTGGCACTTTCGTCTGCAGCTACATTGCCTTTTATGCCTCTATGGCCAGGTACCCAGCACACTATGACCACTTGGTTGCCCATGTAAGCTGAGCATAACCAGCTGTAGAGTTCGTTAAAAACTGAATTCTTGTGTTTTCGTAGACTCATTATAGCTTTAACGACGCTGAATGAGTCTGTGAACACAATTGCTTTGGTAACATTCATTAGCTTTATGTGTTTAATTGCCGAGAGGATAGCGTATGCTTCCGCTGTAAAAATACTTGTATGCGGATTTAGTGCACCAGATGTGTAAAAAGACGGTCCCAGAGCTGCGTAAGCAACACCAGCAGGAGATTTGGAAGCGTCTGTGTAAAATTCTGCACACGAGTACTTCGCCTGAAGCTCGAGGAAGTGTGAACGTATATGAGTCTCAGGTGCGTGCTTGGAGATTTCTATGAAAGAGACATCGCACTCAATAGTCTGCCATTCCCAAGGTGGTGGAAGTCGACTGGGAGCAGTTAAGACATTCTCTTTAAGTAGTATGCCTGTTTCTTCAGCCAAGGCTTCTAGGCGCAGGGAGAAAGGAGTCCTCACGGACGGTCGGTTTTGATACAACCTGGCAGCCGATATGTCGCTTATAGTGGAATGACACGGGTGTTCTACATCTGCCTTTACCTTCAGGGAGTAAGTTAGACTTAAATACGCTCTTTGGAGATGCAGGGACCATTCATCCGACTCCACATACAGGCTTTCTACAGGGCTAGTCCTGAAGGCGCCTGTAGCAAGCCGAATACCCAGATGGTGAATGGGGTCTAACATCTTTAAAGCACTAGGTGTTGCAGAGTTATAAACTATGGCTCCGTAGTCAAGGCGTGAGCGTACAAGGCTTTTGTATAAGCTAAGGAGGCATCTCCTGTCGCTTCCCCATGATGTGCGTGACAAGAGCTTCAGCAGATTCATAGCCTTCAGGCATTTTGTTTTCAGGTACTTCAGGTGCGAGACAAAAGTTAACTTAGAGTCTAAGATGAGGCCTAGAAATTTATATTCATGACTCACAGATAGCCGTTCTCCATTAAGGTCAATAA
This sequence comes from Dermacentor silvarum, assembly GCF_013339745.2. Lineage (NCBI taxonomy): Eukaryota > Metazoa > Arthropoda > Arachnida > Ixodida > Ixodidae > Dermacentor > Dermacentor silvarum. Next base: position 42,648,744 of record NC_051163.1, read on the forward strand.
CGGGGTCTGGTTGCATACCTCTTTTGTTCGAAAAGAGGACGCACATGCTTTTTTGTGGGTTTAGTCTAAATCCATTCTGGTCCGCCCACTTGGAAATCTTGTTGAGGCCAAGCTGCACCTGTCGCTCGCAGATAGCAAGATTACAAGATTTGTAACCGATTTGCACATCATCCACGTACACAGAATAAAACATTGTGCGTGGTATGACACTGTGGAGAGAATTCATTTTTACAACAAATAGAGTGCAACTCAGCACACCTCCTTGTGGTACACCAGTCTCTTGGGTAAATTGACGGGATAAGACGTTACCAACTCGAACACGGAATGTGCGGTTCGACAGATAACTTTGAATCACGTTCAGCAAGTTGCCTCAGCAAGTTGCCCATTCCTGCCAAATCACGAAGGATACCAAAACGCCATGTGGTGTCATATGCTTTCTCCATGTCTAAGAAAACCGACAAGAAAAACTGTTTATGCACGAAGGCATCCCGAATATTTGTCTCGATGCGGACAAGGTGGTCTGTTGTGGATCTACCTTCCCTGAAACCGCACTGTAAGGGATCTAGTATTTTGTTACTTTCAAGAAAATGGATCAGGCGCCGGTTAGTCATTTTCTCAAAAAGTTTGCACAGGCAACTTGTTAGGGCTATAGGCCTGTAACTGCTAGCCGAAGTCGGGTCCTTGCCCTCTTTGAGAATAGGGATAATTATTGCCTCTTTCCAGGCAGCCGGGATATACCCACCACAGAATATGGAGTTAAAAAGCGACAGAAGTGTTTTGTGAGTTTCAGGGTGTAAGTGTTTGATCATGTCATAAGCTATTCTGTCTCTTCCTGGCGCTGTCTTATTACAGCAACTCAGTGACGCCTGAAATTCCGCCATGTTAAATGGACGGTTGTAAGGTTCATTCTTTGTTATTTTCCGATCCAGGGGCAATCGCTCTGCTTGCCGCTGATACCGTAGAAATTTATCTGTGTAATGGGCCGAGCTGGAAATGTACTCGAAGTGGGCACCTAGAAAATCAGCCTGGTCTTCAAGAGTGTTTCCCTGATTGTTTACTAATGGCAGAGGATGAGTCTGCCGCCCGTTTAATTTGTTAACTCGGTTCCAGGCTTTCTTTCCGTCTGTGTAAGAATTTATGCCCGATATGTATTTTTGCCAGCTTTCCCTTTTGGCACAGCGGCGCGTTCTTCTACCCTCACTCTTTGTTTTCTTGAAGTTTATAAGATTTTCTGCAGTTGGAGAGTCACGAAGGCGGCCCCAAGCCTTATTTTGTTTTTTTTTTCGTGCTTCCCTACAGTCATCATTCCACCAGGGAACACGTCGTTTGGAATGCTTTCTTTGTGTTTCTGGGATGCACATGGACGCTATATTCACAATAAATGCTGTCAAATATGCCACTGCGTCGTCAATGTTAAGTGTACGGATGTCATCCCATGCTAGGCGGGTGAGCTCTCTGTATTGCTTCCAGTCGGCAGAGTCAATCTTCCACTGGGGAACATGAGGATAGTTTTCCTCCCTTTTTGTTAATGTTAAGACGATCGGGAAGTGGTCACTCCCATAGGGGTTTTTGATGACGTTCCACTCCAGATATGGCATGAGTGTACTTGATGCTATGCTTAAGTCTATAGATGAGTATGTATTGTGTGCCACGCTGTAAAATGTGGGCTCTTTTTTATTTAGCAGGCATGCATCTGTGGTAAAAAGAAAGTTTTCAATTAAGCGTCCTCTCGCGTCACAACGAGAGTCACCCCACAGGCTGCTATGGGCATTTAGATCTCCAACAACTATATATGGTTGGGGAAGTTCAGCGATAAAGCTTAAAAACTCTGATCTGGAAAGTTGATAATTCGGAGGGATGTAAAGGGAACTTACAGTGACCAACTTCTGACGTGGACACGATTTTATATTGTTTTTCTTTCTTACTTTTTTTTTCTCACCTTAAGACACCTGGACAGTGGATACCATTTTAGAAACGGGCAAGCCACAGCCGTTCCAGGAAAAAAAAATAATGAGTAGAAAAACGAAAGAAAAAAAAAACGTGTTTTGTGCAGTGTTTTCGCCAACACGGCATTTCTGACGCACGTGATCATCACCAGAAAATTTTTTTCTCTAGGCACTCTATGCTCCGTCGTTTTTCATAACGTGTCTTTTAGCATTATAATCCCTCTCACATTTTGCCAGACGCGATTATTTACCAATGCTCACCAAAGTAGCATTTGTGGGAATGCTGTCTGTGGATCCTTGCTTAACCACAGACAACTTAAGTGCCGAAATCCACAAACGAAGGCAGGGACAAGCATCCTGGTAAACGCACTGGGAAACTTAAGCAGTTGATTACATTCTGGCTTTGGATTCTGTTTAGTTTCTACGTCAATGAAAAGAGCTGCTTTGCATTTTTCTAGTAATCGCGATGGTTTACCTTATTGCCTGTTGTCGATAGCTTGGCGACATGTAAAGTGTGTGTAATGTCAAAAAGCAGAAATCGAATTCGATTGCAATTGCGGAGCACATGGTTTTGTCTGGTAGTGAAGTATTCGCTGGTAGAAGGCTTTCGTGATCGCAAAAAAAAAAGCTATTCCAAGGCCGCATCTCGCGTACTTTTTATCCAGACTACGGAAATCGCAATAATTTGCAGTACGGCTTGAAAACATACTCAATTATTCAAGTAATAAAGAAGATCTTTATTATGCGGTGTGCATTCTTTTCTGCCTAACGAGTGCAGTATGAAAAACGAAACAGTTCTTGTGCTGATCGCTCCAGGACAATGACACAGAGGCGCCTTATTCAGATACTACTTGTACTGTACTCGGCAGCGTAGTGTTTATTTCTGTTGAATGTTGGTCAAGTGTTGTCAAACGCGTCATCATTTCCAGCAGCGCAATATGAGTGTGGCGTTGACACTCACGTAAGCAAAGTATTCAAATATCACTGCAGTATTCACAAAGTATTCAAATCTCATACTGTAGTCATTTACAAAGAAAGCTTGCTTATTTTGTTTACACTGAGGAACGCACGGAAAATGAACACAAATGACAGGGACAATAAAGGGGAGGGACACATCTATTTCAAGGTGCCTAAGTGTAGGTGTTTATTGGAGAGGCAATTCGCAGAAGCAGAGAAAAGACAGCTTCCATCAATGTTCTTGAATATGCACGGGAAAGGTATTCTCCAACCATAGCACCTTCGACCCCAGGCTAGTAGAACCAGCTATTGTTCCCATTCAATGGTTTCCTCTTGCCGTCCCAAAACCTTGCACATCCCTTTAGTTTGCAAGGTGCACGCTGACAAAAGTTATTGAAAGGCAGCAGTGGAGGCAGCTTGTGCAGGCAATAAGGCAGCTCGCCGTCTTCAAAGGAATGCCTCTCGAAGTGGACACGCCAGATTTTGGACCCTTCTTAAGAGCCACTTTGGTGGAGCTCGTAAAAAAAACACGACCCTTACACAAAAGCGTTTCCAGGTACACAGTCAGTGATCATACAAGTCCATTCATCAGCTCGTCAGTATGACATGTCGATGTGGTTGTGCCACGACAGCAGGTTTTTCTTCACGTTGATGCAAGCACTAGGTTTTTTTATTATTAATGCGAATAGTCTGGGGAAATATGTTTGTGTGTGTAGGTATACGAGATGTTTCTGCGAAGCCATTAGGCAATTTTAAAGGCGTGGCTGTTTGAACTGCTTGCCGTTTCTGAATTAACTGCGTAGGCACATGTGCAAGAACAAGCATCATCTCAAGATATGCTTATAATTCTTATATACTATCACCGTGGGGTATGGCCAAACACGACCCAATGCACACCCCCTGATTTTGGATGAACCCCTTGTCCTTCCTCAGAGTGAACCTAGAATGCGGTGCACTGTTTCATGTTTGCAAATCAGAGTGCAGTATCATGACGTCATAGTTTAAAGTGAAAAGTTGTCTTTACCTTCAGTTTCCACATGCTATATTAGCGTGGCCATTATATTTAATTAAAGCACGTTCCATGAAACTGCCGTAGCCACACCATTTTCATGAACAAATCATGGCCTCTGCGATGAAACTGGGTTCGGTGAAACGTCATGAAAATCAGTGGTACGCTTTTCAGTATATTTCGTTGGGAAAAATATGAAATGCTGATGAACCACCTCTTCGGTGCAAGCGTAACAACTAATAATACGGAGCACCAGCCTCAGACACACCTCTACAAAGAAAAGTTTTATAGGATACCACGAGTTTCACGTGGTCACTTCAGAGCTCCTGTCGATTAGGTCTTCTTGGTTTCAAGTCACAGAAAGGTAGACTTAAAAACAGTTGCATCTGACCTGACATTTTTAACATTTTGTAGCAGCTCGATCTTTACTACGTGCACATTATTATATTTATTTTTGGTTTGTTCGAAAATATCGACACCCTTTATGTTCGCGTAAACAGAAGAAGCCTTGCTGGAAAGTTCTCGTCATCCAAACAACACTGCTTTACGCAGTTAGACTGAGATAGTTCAGCACAATGCGTTGGTGGGCTAGTTGGTGCGATTCCATAATTACTTGATTAGCGCAAAAACAATGGATACGTGAAAGACGACAGGACAAGACAGGACAAGCGCCTTGTCCTGTCGTCTTTCACGTGTCCGTTGTTTTTGCCCTAATCAAGTAATTATAGACTGAGATAGACTTGAGATAACTTTTCATATGAGGCTGTTAGGCAATAAAAGTTCTAGCGCCAACGACATCAAACAGTCTTTAGAATACAACGCGCTGATATACGCTGCTCTGAAAAAGAATCAGAAAAGGCGCGAAGTTAGAATACGGCACCGTCCGAAGGCAAATAGTGTTGAGCCAAAAAAAAAAAATGCCGTGTCTACAGTTCGCGTACCCACTCATTACCTAAGAAATTTGAAAAGCAATCCTTTTTTTTCTTGTTACTTGTACATATTTCAAGACATTTTACGGCTGCAGCAGGTATTGGGTAGTGTACAGGATGCGTTAGGACGAAGAAATTGACTCGCATTCCCGGCCCTGCGAAAGTATGTCCAGTGAGACTGTCAGTAATGGCGTAGTGCTAATTCTTTGAAATATTGCTTGTGTTTTCTATTCTGAAGATTGCAAAGAAAAAGAACTAGAGATGGATGGATATCAACTTCTTTGAATACGAAATGAATACGAATAGCAAGTATCGAATAGCCAAAACGCAGACACATATTCACAACAGGAATCTTTATTTAGGTGTAAATAAGTGCACAGGTTTTATTCACTAGAGAAAAAAACGAGAGCTTTCGGCAGAGTGCCCCGGTTAAAGCCTATTGAATGGCAGTATCACATTCCATCTTTGTTGCCACGTGTTGGGTGTGGAGGAACAACAAAAGGCCGGATTCCAGGATCAGCGTAGATGGACCACTGTTCCATTTGTGTCAGGCATTGTTATCAGAGTACGCGAATTATTATGCCATTTTTGCTATGAATGCACAATGTTTTTTTATAATTTATTAAGTTCTGGCTATCCTCGCTGTTTGTCAGATATTTTCTATATAAAATGGCTTATAATACCATTTTCTTACTCTTTTTAGTTAACAGAACTGTTAATATAACAGAACTGTTATATAACCGACCTAGTCTTTGAGCAGAATAACTCAGATAGGTGGACAATAACTTTACGAAAATTTACCACCCACAATTGAAAAGACTCTTAATTTGTAATCTACTTTTGAAAGTATTTACTGTAGGCTACACTTTGTTATTTAATAGTTCATGTCATTGAGCATTGTTTCCCTGAGCTCGTTGGTTGTACAAAGGAAGAAACAGGAAGGGGAAGAAAACACAGATATAGATTGCGAGCAATATTACACACGACACACCAGCATCATGTGGTGCTACTTCGTCTATGGTTTCCGCGTAATTTCTTTCTGTTTTAAACCTTTGTTTAATGCATCCAATGAGTTTTCAAGGCCTGATTATTTGCAACAAATTTTGAAGCGAAGGCCAGTCGGGAGATCAGCGCCGTCAAAATTTACGTAAACATGCACTGACGTGATACCTACTTCTGTGACAAAATGACTTTTTATATGCTGCGGCAAGAAATTGAATGGAGCGCCATGAATCGTCGCTTTTTTGTCAACCTATTTTTTGAAAATGGTGTCGTCCTGAGAACTCGTTCCAACAGGAGAAGCCTTCCAACTCACCGGCTGCTGTTAGTCAATTCCGGTTTGTGCCGCAAAACAATATGTTTAGAAATTAGGCAAAGCCTATGGCAATGTTCTATACCAACATTGTGCTTTGCCCAGCTGAGGGGAATTCCGCATAAACACTACAACGGTTTACCGCCCAACAAGGGTATCACGCGTCCTTTCGCGTCCTTTGAGTTTCGCTAAAGTAGAGTGAGGGAATTACAACAACCACAGAAGGAGAAAGTAAAGAAGTGGGAAGGGGAAAGGACATTGTTTTCTTGAGCTTTAGAAAAGCTCTCCCCCTTTTTTTCCCACCGCTCTCTCATTCTCTTCCGCCACCTTCGCTGGTCGCATATTTGACCAGAGCCCCTCCGCCCACGTGACCGCCCTGAAGCTCCTCCCCCAAAACGACGTAGCCAATGAGGGAACACGCATCGAGGACTCGCCTCGCTTTTACTCCCGCCTGTTGGCGCTCTCGAACCATGCACACATAGTGATGAGAGCATTGCCAGGCTATAAAAACCGGCGCAACCTTCTCCAAAACCAGACTTGCTCAATTCGCAGTGACGAACGAACCTCGTCGACACGTCACAGACATCATCCGTTCACCTGCTTTAAGCCATTTCGTTGACAACCATCGGCTGGCCGACCGAAGGAGTTACTGACGCCCATCAGAGTCACACTGACGTTCGAGAATTGGCTTCGTCATGGCGCACTCAAAGTTCAGCCGTACCGCTGACAACAGCGATTACCATCTCCGACGCAAGCCTTCGCGGTCTTTGGAGCAGCGCCGCCTGGCCAACGTGAACCGCGGCTCGTCTACCTACGTCCTACAAGGGTTTGACTTTTACTTCCTAAACTCGCGATCCATCACGTTCACGGAGCCACTGCCAAGCGTCCCCACCTGTTCCGGCTGCTCGGTGGTTCCTGTCAGGGCCGTGCAGCTTCCCTGCGGCCACACACTGTGTGAGTTATGCGAGTACGACGCCTACGCCTTCGTCCGAGCTGCAGCGGCAGGGCAGTGGGACGAAGACGCCCGTGTCCTAACCATGCACCGCGGCGGTGTGTGTCCACAGGACTGGGCCCCGTTTGTCGCATCCGAGATGAAGTTTCTGACCGTCCCCGTGGAGCAGCTGCAACACCGTGTCGCCTTCTGCGTCAACGCACGCTTCGGATGCACATTCCGGGGCCAGCTGAGACACTTGCAGGAGCACTGCTTCAAAGCCTGCCGCGTCCGCCGCAAGATCTGCCGCTATTGTGGACAGGACAACATCCTGGCATGTGATACTCAGCAGCATGCTAGGCGCTGCTTCCTAAGGTAGAGGCGAGCATCGAAGGAGAAGACTGGCCCAAGAATCGCCATTACCAGACATGAGGGCAGAAACTCTATACTACGCGCAACTTCCATGAAGTACACTTGTAGTTAACAATTGCGTTCAATGAATAAATGCAAATGTTATTTTTTTCACGCAGCCTTTGAGTGATTATTGCAAGTTGGCTGGGGCAGCCTGATACGGTGTGAGCACTAGCGTGACGTTTGCTCTTGCAAGAAGCACGAGTTGCGACCAGATCTGCACTTTCCAGTGGGGTTTTCAAAACTAGTCATTTAGCGATATTGTCCTGCTCGCATTTTTTCAGACACGATCATTTATGAATGGCCGCCAAAGTCGCATTTCTGGCAATGCTGTATGTGTGCAAGTGATTAAATGCCCAACATTCTAGGGCAGGAATACGCTAGGAGAGAGCAAGGAAAACCATCCTGATAAACACGCTATAAAAGATATTAGACAATGTCGAAAACCGCGCTATGCAGTTCATTACGTTTTCGCTTTTAAAATTTCTTCAGCTTCTACGTAAATGGCAAAAGAACGAAGTTGAATAATGCTATTAATCACAAACTTCTACTTCATTTTCCTCCTCTCGATCGCTTGGGGACAACCGGTTCATACTCATGTCGGGGAGAATTCGCAAATTTTATAAAACTCTCCCAAATTTGGGATGCTTTTGCACAGCAAAGGGTATCGAAACGTGCCCTGTTTTTTGTGTTGCCACATTTACACTCTAAGGCAGAACATAAATGCGTTTAACAGTCAACAATACCAAAATGGGCGTCCTCTAAATTTATGACATTGCGGCGGGTTTGTGCGGAAGCATTGACTCCATCCATCTTATTTGCTTCCACTTATTCTGTCTTATAGGCCTGGCTTGATGTGCAGTAATATTGGTCGTTAAAAACGTCATTAAAATGTCGCGACTTTCCTCTTTATTTTGATTAACAGAGTGGAAATAAAATGCGCTAATGGTCGATTCCCAGACTATTAGAAAATATTATTCCAACATACTGGGCTTTCTTTCTAGGGAACCGGTAAAAATGCGGGGGTTCTTTTTGCGAATTCAAGTAACTTTACCGTAGTTGAGTTTCCAAGGATGAGGAAACGAAGGAAAAGGTAGGAATGTCAACCAGACGACCATGCGGTTTGCTACCCTACGCGGGGGGAAGGAGATCAAGGGGATGGAAAGAAAGAAAGCAGACGGAGGCAGAAATGCATGTATTCCAAGTGCGAACACGTGCGCTTGTCTACAATCGGTTACTGAGACCAGTCAATTTCACGCACCGTATCAATGCCCGCGTCGCTTTGTAGACCTGCGACGCGTGAGGCCATGGCCCCAGAATCATCGATCTCTCAAAATTGTCTGCTGCCTAAACGGTTTAACATATTCCGAAGAAGGTCGCGTTCTATGGCAAGATTACAAAACACAACGCGTGCTCGGTTGTCTCTTTACAACCAGAAGCGGCACATATACCGGGCGTCCTCTGTTTAGGGGTGGCTTTTGCGAAAGCTTGCTCATTCCTTGTTGGAAGGAAGGAAGGAAAGAGAGAGGCAGAAGGCAGGGAGGTTAACCAGAATAACGCCCGGTTGGCTACCCTACACCGGGGGAATGCGAAAGGGGAACACAAAGATGACAGTGAGAGAGAGGAGGGAAGGAAAGAAGGGAAATTGGCGGTGAGTTCGCTGACGCGTCTGTTATTGCACTAATAGTCACAGACGTTGACACAAGCCCGTCGTCCTCAAGAAGCACAAAAGTGCCTAATGTCCGACACACCTATCTGTGAGTCATGTCACGTATCATGTTGACAAATCTTTGTATACCTAGGAGGAAGCCGCAGGAGATATTTACTCGGGTGTTCAGTGTTTCCTCCTTACTCGATCTAAGCGCATAAATAACGTCTGTATGAATCAGTGGAGACATTTAGTTCTGATGTCACTTCCGTATCGGCTCAGTGAAATATTCCTTAGGCTGGATGGACTGCAGAATTGTATTAAAAAACAGTGGTAAATACCACAACGCGTTTTTTATGCATACGGCTTTATTATATATCCGCAACGGAAACAGGGTTGCGATAAATGGGGAACCATTTATGAGAAGCACGGATTTCCCGGCGAAGTGTTGGAAATTTAGCCTAGGTTGTCATGCATAATAGGTTAATCATAGCGCATTAAACAAACCGCAACGGTTGAAAAGTGCCACTTGTTTGTCTCCAATCTGCAGTCACCCCTTGTCTAGTGCGCTGTGATTTACCTTTTTGGAGCGAATGTTCTCTGCCCCCTGAAATGGACACCTGAGGGCTCACATTAGAGCAGCTGCATTTGCTCGTCTCAACGAACACATGTATGACATGAAAGCAGCGACGGTGCCCTGAAAAGATTTTTGAAACACGGTTTATTCGTCGTTATAGGTTGGCGTGCAATTCTAACCGCGTCGAAGGTAAGTAGGGTCTATGTATAATCGCTCTTTTGGGTCTGACGCATACTGCCGAACCCAATCGCATAAGTGACAAAACGTTTATACTTTCTCTCTTAATTTCTGTTGCCGAAAGCCACTACCAGGAAGGTTAAAAGTATCAGTTCTCCTGCCTTTTAGAAAATTTCTCTTTTCTTTAGCAGCACGAAGCACCTCCACGCTTTTCTCAATCATAGCGCCTCCTTTTGTTCTGTCAATTATCGCGCAAATATTCACATCTAATTGCACACAAGTCCTTGTCAGAGTGGAAGTGCCCCAATTGCTGCGGTTCGTCACTTTCATCTAAAAAAAAAAAAACTGTCAGCCCTTCCACTGGGGTGGAGATGGAAGAGCAGCGAAGCTGCACTATGGTGAGAATTATACATTTCCAATTATGATTATTAAGATGTGATGGTGTAATTGGTTGTTTGAACTAATAAAGAATGAGAAAAAATTTGGAGGACGCTTAAGCTTCGCCCTAAAGAGTGGAACGCGATAGCATTCAAAGATACTTGACTGTTTGTCACACATCCCGGCAACTGCAGCTTATGTAACCGCAATGTTTAACTGGAAACGCTGGCAGTGAACGGTATGCACGAAGGCACGCTTTCTGGTAGAAACGCGGCCTCTTTCGAGGGCAGGCCTTCTTTTATTGCTGGCACCTTTAATATTTCAACCGGAGAAGATTCAGCATAAAAGGCATGCGCAGTTTGTTTTGTTGCTACTTTTACAGTTTAATGTAGAACATAAATAGCCTTTAAGAGTTAAACATACCCAAATGGGCGCTGCCTAAATTGATGACATTACGTCGAGTTTGGGCGGAAGTACTGTCTTCATCCATCTTATTATCTGCCGTTAGTTCTGGCACACAGGGTCTGGCTTGACCTACGGTGATATCTGTCATTGTGCTATTACATGACCATCATGTTTAAAAAAATGTCTCGACTTCCCTATTTATTTCGGTAAACGGAGTAGAAATAAATGGTGCACGGTAATGGTCGATTCCCATTCCCCGACTGAAAGAAAATATTATTCCAACATCCGAGGCATTCTTTCTCGGGAACCAGTACAAATGTGCGGGTTCTCTTTGTGTATTCTCGTAACACCACAGTAGTTGTTTAGTTTCGCAGGAGGAGGAAAAGAAGGAACAAAAGGTAGGGAAGTCAACCAGAACCAACGTCCGGTTTGCTACCCTACATAGGGGGAAGGAGCTTAAAGGGGCCCTGAACCACCCCTCGGGCTTGTTGAAACATTTCAGCCAAGTTCTGCTGTCGTACGCGGTCCGTGGAGCGCGCAAGCGGAGCGCGAAGTCACCTTTTTCTCAAACGCTCTCGTTTCAAAAACCCCATGATCCCCGCGCTTTTCTGTGTGCTTTATTTCGTAATAAAGGACACTCCAATACGCGGCTACTATTGGTCGCTAACGACACCGCGCGACACCGCGCTGCGTGGAGATGATCAAGTGGCACAATGCTTACACATTCTTCGACAACGCCCAGACGTGTTTATTGGTCACATTTTATTGCGAAAGCATTATATGCCCCATTTTTGGAAAATCCGGTGGCGGCGTGACCAAAACATGGTACCAATAATGGCCTACGGCACGAAGAGTGAAAGCACGCCAAGAAATTCTCGGATTGAAGTCAAACTTCTCAGGGGCTTACACAACCCGGCATCGTGTGTTACCTATATGCAAAAGCCCTAGCCACACTTTTGATGGTGTGCGGAGTCACCGTCGTCATCGTCTTCAATCATGCGCTAACGATCATTCAATACGAAAAGACACCGCTGCGTCGCGCGCAACCATTTCTTCGCCAATCCCCCTTAGTGGGTAGGAGTTACATACGTGACAGGAACTAACAATAACTACAGTCTCGATTCCAAATCACGAGTGTATAAATTTAGGTGCACCAGCACCATCATGTCTCAAAGGAACGTCAGGGAAGTTTGCAATGTCCACGACAACATGTGGTTCAATACCTAAGCGAAAGCATTTCACCATAGCAACTAACTACAATGATTTCACATTCCCACGTACATAAGCAGTCTAAGGTGTCGGTCGGTTTTATTTTTTTAGTTCCCTCTCTTAAGGCGGCGCCAGTTGGTTGGAATTACGAATGAAAGAAAGCGTGCTACCAAAAACAACCATCATTTAAGGATCAGTGTGGAGCGAAGATACGAGGGACCATCACGCCACTAATTGTGTCATATGTTAGTGTAAGATTAAATGAAAAGGGTAATATTTTCGCATGGCACAGGTGGGAGATGTATAAAATTTGCATATTAAATCAAAGAGCTAATCCTTTCTTGCCGAATACCGGACGCCTAAAACATCCGGCACACGCCATCTTGCGATATATGGCGACGATAATTCGATTTGCATTGAAGCAGTGCGGCACATCGTATCGACAAATTCTTCAGTCAAGGTGGCTTAACCTCTTAGAACTTAAATAGTGAGATTTTCTTTAGAACTCAAATATGCATATAAATTTATTATGCAAGAAAACTCCTCCTCTTAGGGAAATTACAATTTAACGATTCGAATTCCGCTATATTGGATATACATAGGTTTTAATAAAGCACCTGATACATTTTTCTGCTCGTCGGAGCTGTTCTTCGTTATTGTACAGAATAAAAATAAAACCGGCGTGTTTTATATCATTCATTCTCCGCTGTGGTATTGTTCATAAAAATGGTACGGCCCTGTTCACCTTACGCGGGCATCGTATCAGTTATGCAAAAGTTTCTAAAAGATAGGTACAGTGGCAATTCTGGCAACAGTGATTTAACACGGCCTATTTTGTTCCATACGTAATACAGATGCAAGAATTTCGCAACTCAAATTGCAGTAGTCATTACCAGGAAAAAAAGTTGAGCTGAGGTAACAAAACAAACCCTTCAATATACAAAATGTAATACTTAGTAATCGCTCGAATTACTTTTAGGTTTTGCATTGCTTTCGTGTTGCCGAGCTATCTGATACGATTAAGTGTGAACAAGCTGATATTCGACATTTTGTGTAGTTGCGTCTTACAATCATGTCACAAATGTGAGAAAGCGCTTCCTAAAGGCAGTTCCCAGCTTGCTCCATTCCTCTTTTCTGTGATTGTGCGTGCAAACGAAAAAATAAATTAAGACCTAATATTACAAAGAAGATAAAAAATAATACACGCCAACCGATAGGTTTTTTTAAAGAATATTGCACGTTAGTGAGTTTTCGAACGCTGCGTACAGAATACCCGGCGCAATCTACGGCTGCATTTCCACCGCTGAAAACACCTATTTCGAAAAGCGCCTAATGTAAAATGTGTGTAATGTCAAAAAGCAGTAATCGAAATTAAATGCCATTGCGGAGCACGTGGTTTTGTCTGGTAGTGATAGTATTCGCTGGTAGAAGGCTTTCGTGATCGCAAAAAAAAAAAGCTATTCCAAGGTCGTATCTCGCGTACTTTCTATCCAGACTATGGAAATCGCAATGATTTGCAGTACGGATTGAAAACATACTCAATTTTTCAAGTAATAAAGACCTCTCTTTAATATGCGCTGTGCATTCTTTTTTGCCTAACGAGTTCAGTATGAAACACGAAACAGTTCATATGCTGATCGCTCCAGGACAATGATAGAGACGCGCCTTATTTAGTTGTTGCCTGCACTGTTCTTGGCAGCGTAGCGTTTATTTCTGTTGAGTGTTGGCCAATGTTGTCAAACTCGTCATCATTTCCAGCAGCTCAAAACGAGTGTGGCGTTGACACTCACGTAAGCAAAGTATTCAAATAACACGGTTCTGCACCTTTCAACCTCTCACAAATGAGCGACTCTGGAGTCTTATCAGATTACTGTCGATGTGCTTTATTGCGTTCTCTAGGTCCGGAAGCAGCGGAAGACTTGGGCAGAGGTATACTCGGCGCCGAACAAAACCAGTGAAATCTCATACTATAGTCATTTGCCAAGAAAGCTTGCTTAACTTGTTTATACCGAGGAATGCACGGGAAAGGAACACAACTGACAGGGACGGCAAAAGACAGGGACGACAAAAGAGAGGGACACATACATTTCAAGCGGCCGAAGTGTTGGTGTTTATTGGAGAGGCAATTCGCAGAAGCTCAGAAAAGACAGCTTCCATCAATGTCACTTAAAATGCATGGGAAAGGTATTTTCCAACCATAGCACCTTGGACCACAGGCCAGTAGAACGAGCTATTGTTCCCATTCAATGGTTTCCTCTTACCGTCCCAAAACCTTTCAAATCCCTTTATTTTGCAAGGTCCGCGCTGACAAAGGTTATTGAAAGGCAACAGTATACATTCCAACTTGGTGGGCAGAGGTTGCTTGTGGAGGAAATAAGGCAGCTCACCGTCTTCAAAGGAATGCTGCTTGCCTCTCGAAGGAGACACGCCAGATTTTGGACCTGTCTTAACAGCCACTTTGGTGGAGCTCCTAAAAAAACTCGCCCCTTACACAAAAGCTTTTCCTGGTGCACAGTCAGAGACCTTACAGGTGTATTGATCAGCTCGTCAGTATGACATGTAGATGTGGTTTTGCCACGGAGGCAGGTTTTTCTTCATTTTGATGCAAACACGAATTTTTTTTGTTACTATTGCCAATAGTCTGGGGAAATATTTTTGTGTGTGTAGGTATACGCGATGTTTCTGCGAAGCCATTAGGCAATTTTAAAAGCGTGGCTGCTTGCATTGTTCTGACAAGAAAAAAAATGTTTATAGTGAGAAAATTCTATGAAGGAAAGCCACAGGACCGAACACACACTGACAACCCAGTTTATTGCTCCTATGGTGGGAATTGATGATGATGATGATATATGTTGTTTTCTGGCGCAAGGGCCAGCTATGGCCAAAGAGCGCCAAGACGTGGTGTAGTGAGTGAGCAATGGTATGATCAATGACAGTGGGTAGGTGTAGGGTGGCTGTAAAGGGGCCTAAAATCCTGCGCACTAAAGGTGCGTAAAAGACAAAATTAATAAGATCATGACAATGATGTGATAGGGGCGCAATGAATATAATATGGTATAAAAAAGCTGTGAGCGATACTAGGCACTACTGCCTCACAGAGACCCTTAGAAGCAAGAGCCTGGAGGAGAGTGCATTTCAAAATGCTGTCGCAGCAGCGTTCTCTGAAAGAGGACCCTGCTACGAATCTCTCGGGCGAAGAACTTGCAAAATGTCGATGTCGCTTAAAAAGGCTATAACTGATTCGTGCTGAAATACCGGGTCATTATGTAAAAACATCGCTGGGTGTAGGGGTATATTCTCTCTATAGGCTTGGACAAAGTGTTTCTTTTCTTTCAGCTTCTATAGTGGACACTGTACTAGGATGTGAAGTACAGTAAGTACCTCCCCACATCTAGTACAGGTCGGGGTTCGCCTCCAGACAACAAGTAATTGTGCGTGCCGTAAGTGTGTCCTATTCTGAGCCTACAGAATAGGACATCATTTCTTCTAGATTTCGGGGTGGATGGCCAGTTCCCTAAGCGAGGCTTAATTAAATGAAGTTTGTTTAGACTCTGGGCGTCCCACAAACGTTGCCAGTGGGCTCGAAGTCTCTTGCGTAGATATGGCTTCATATCGGAACAGGGACGGGCATGGATGTGTTTCCAGCTTTTGCGTCGATGGATGTGGCAATCTGGTCTGCCAGTACATTTCCCTCGATGTCTCGGTGTCCTGGCACCCAGCACACCACAACATGCTGCCCAGACGCATAAATATTACATAGTAATGAATAAAGCGATACTATTACAGGATTTTTGTGCCTTTTCAGAGATTTTAAAGCTTTTACTACGCTCAGCGAGTCTGTGTAGATGATTGCTTTTGGTATTTTCGATTCTTTGATATGTTTAAGAGCCGACAGTATTGCATAAGCCTCTGCTGTGAAAATGCTCGTTTGGGGGTGCAGGGTGTCGGCATCTGAAAATGATGGGCCAACCGCTGCATAAGAGACGCCGGCATGAGACTTTGATGCATCGGTGTAAAATTCCGGACAGGAGTATTTATGCTGCAGTTCGAGGAAATGCATTCGAATGTGTGCAACCGGGGCGTGCTTCGTAACATGTAAAAAGGACAAATCACAGTCGACAATCTGCCACTGCCACGGTGAGACCTGTATAGTGGGTGTCATTAGACGATGTTCAAAGAGTGGGACATCCATTTCCTCAGCCAGACTTCTCACACGCAACGAGAAGGGCTCTCTAACTGCAGGTCGGTTATGAAAGAGGTGGGAGCTGGACAAATCATTTACGGTGGAATATGAGGGATGTTCACTGTTTGCATTCACTCTAAGGAAATACATGAAAGCTGTGTAGGTCCTCTGCAAGTGGAGGGACCACTCATTAGATTCCACGTAAAGGCTTTCTACAGGGCTTGTCCTAAAGGCACCTGTAGACAAGCGAATACCTAGATGGTGGATGGGGTCCAGCATCTTCAACGCGGTTGGGGTGGCTGACTGATAAATTATGGCCCCGTAGTCTAGGCGTGTTCGTATGAGGCTTTTATACAAATTTAACAGACACTTTCTGTCACTATCCCATGTAGTGCGTGACAACACTTTTAAAATATTCGTTGTTTTCATGCACTTGTTTTTTAGATGTTTTAGGTGTGGTATGAATGTTAGCTTTGTGTCAAGAATAATGCCTAAGAATTTATGTTCCGTTTTTACAGGTAGACGCTGTCCTTGCAGGTCAATGTCGGGGTCGGGGTACAGTCCTCTCTTTCTAGAAAAAAGGACGCAGTGCTCTTTTGTGGATTTAGCAGAATCCATTCTCGTCTGCCCATTTAGCCACCTTGTTCAGACCAAGTTGAACCTGCCGCTCACAGATTGCAAGGTTGCATGATTTAAATCCAATCTGTATATCATCCACGTACGTTGAATAAAACATATTACGTGGGATGCCTAGACGCAAGGAATTCATTTTTATAATGAAGAGAGTGCAACTGAGCACCCCACCCTGTGGCACTCTCAGTTTCCTGTACAAAAGGTCGTGATAATGCATTGCCAACTCGAACACGGAATGTGCGATTCACCAGATAACTTTCAATGACATTTAACATATTACCACGTACACCAAAGTGGGAGAGATCTCTCAGTATTCCAAACCGCCATGTGGTGTCGTAGGCCTTTTCCATGTCTAGGAATACAGATAAAAAGAATTGTTTGTGAACAAAAGCTTCACGTATCTGTGCCTCAATACGTATCAAATGGTCAATGGTGGATCGACCCTCGCGAAAACCGCACTGGTATGGGTCAAGCAGCTTGTTTGATTCTAGGAAATGTATCAGACGACGGTTTATCATTTTCTCGAAAGCTTTGCAGAGGCAGCTTGTTAGAGCTATGGGCCGGTAACTGGATACGGACGATGGATCCTTGCCCTGCTTCAGGATAGGGATCACTATGGCCTCTTTCCAGGCAGAGGGGATCTCGCCGGAGGTCCATATAGAGTTATAGAGACAGAGAAGGGTTTTCTTAGTTTCAGAGGGTAGGTTTTTCAACATATCATATAGTATACGGTCAGGGCCTGGGGCAGATTGGTTGCAACAGGTGAGTGATGCATGCAGCTCTGCTAGGGAGAAAGGTAGGTTATATGGCTCGTTTCCGGTGCTCTTTCGGTCCAGTTTTTGTTTTTCTATTGCTGATTTGTATCTTTTAAACGCTGGAGAATAGTGTGATGAACTGGAAACATGTTCAAAATGTGCACCCAGATAGTTCGCTTGGTCCTCCAGGCTGTCTCCCTGTCTGTCTACCAGGGGAGGCGGATGTGTTTGTCGTCCTCTTACCCTATTCACCCTGTTCCAAACCTTGGCCTCATCCGTGTACGAGTTGATACTTGATAAAAATGTTTGCCAGCTGTCTCTCCTGGCTTGTCTGCGTGTTCTCCTACCTTGGGACTTGATTTTCTTGAAACTGACAAGGTTTTCAGCAGTAGGATAATTGCGAAGCTGCCTCCATGCTCTGTTCTGCTGCCTACGTGCGTTCCGGCATTGTTCATTCCACCACGGAACACGGCGTTTGCTAGAAAGACCACTTGTTTGGGGAATACACTTAGAAGCTGCATCTATTATGAAATTTGTAAAATACTCGATGGCACCGTCAATTCCGAGCGATGAAATGTCAGCCCACGAGAGCTTACTGGTAAGTGTTTGGAATTTTTCCCAGTCCGCTGCATTGACCTTCCACCGGGGAGCATGTGGTGGAGATTCGTATTGTCTTGGCGCTCTCAGCAGTATTGGGAAATGGTCGCTCCCGTAAGGGTTTTTTATAACTTCCCATTCAAGTTCAGGTAATATGGATGGAGAAGCTATGCTGAGGTCTATAGAGGAAAAGGTTTTGTTTGCAAGACAATAATATGTCGGTTCTTTTTTGTTAAGCAGACAAGCACCGGACGAGAAAAGAAAATCTTGAATTAGACGGCCTCGCGCGTCGATGCGAGCGTCGCCCCACAGACTGTTGTGTGCATTGAGATCGCCAAGAACAAGATAGGGCTCTGGCAATTCGTCTATCAAGGACTGAAATTCGTGTTTGTGTAAGCGGTAATGTGGGGGTATGTATAGCGAGCAAATGGTGACGAGTTTGTTAAGGAGAACCAGTCGAACTGCCACTGCTTCAAGGGGTGTTTGCAGCTGCAGACGTTGACATGCTATGCTTTTGTGAGTCATAATGGCAACACCGCCTGATGATGCAGAGACCATCATCGCGATCTTTACGAAACGTAACATACTGTCGAGAAAGTTGTATGTGTCGATTTTAGGTGAGTTTCCTGTACACACAGCACTTTGGATTGTGTTCATGGAGAAGTTCTTGCACATCATCGAGGTTCCTAAGAATGCCTCGGACGTTCCACTGTATGATTTGTATATCCATACTGAAAGTAAATTGGTGCTGTGTGTACTAAAAAAGGAAGTGTTGCCTTAGATTACAGGACCTTTCCAGGCCCTGTAACGCGGGATTTGTCCTTTCTGAAGCGGTCGAGGGAGCCTCGCCGCTCCTTAGGCGCTTGATGCGCCGTCGGCATGGGTGTAGTGTCCATTGCCTCATGTGAGGCACTGGACACACGCTCTTGCGAGCGAGAAATTTCGCGAGAAAGTCTCGCCGCGAAGGACGAGACATTTGCGCCCACCAGCCCGGAGGTCGATGGGGCTGCCTTTGGGCCTGAGCTGCGCCGGCTGTTGCCAGCGCCAGCAGAGGCTGGAGAGGGTGAGGCAGCCTTGACTGCACCCACCGTGGGAGCTGCTGGCGGGCCTGCGGGTTCGCTACGCGAAGCGCAGGCTGCCACCGAGGACTGTTGTGGTGCCGCAACCCTAGGGTAACCGGGCCTGTTTGCTGGTTAGGTGGAGTAGACTTAGCTACTTCCACCCTGGGCAGGAGCCACAAGCGACAGCTCGCTGCGCGCGGGCTGGGCTGGTGGCAGTAGCCGCTGCGACGCTGCCCCTTGACGCGCCGCATCAGCGTAAGTGGTCGGTGGAATGGTGAGCACCTTTTGCGTGCTTCCCTGAACGATAGGTTTTCACGGACTTTCAGTGTTATAATTTCCTTTCTTTTTCCAACTTGGACAAGACCGGGAGTACGCTGGATGCTCACCATCGCAATTAACGCAGTGAGGTGTGGCCTCGCAGTTGTCTGAGGCATGACCTTGTACTCCACACTTAGCACAGGTGAGTCGACCACGGCAGCTCTGTGAGCCATGGCCGAATCTTGACATTGGTAGCATCGCCTAGGATTGGGTATATATGGTCTTACTGCTATCTTTGTGTAGCCTGTTTCAATGCTTTGTGGTAAAGTGCTCAATTCAAATGTAAGTATCAGATGTTTCGTAGGGATTTCTTTGTTGTCCCGTCTCATAACAATGCGCTGCACATTCGTGACGTTTTGCTCCTTCCATCCTTCCAACAGTTCAGTTTCAGATAGGTCAATGAGGTCTGCTTCTGATACTACCCCCCGTACTGTGTTCATGGAACGATGCGGTGAAACAGTAACTGGGACATCACCAAAAGTAACAAGCTTGCCGAGTCTGTTGTATTGGTCTTTATCACGTAGCTCAAGCAGAAGGTCTCCGCTTGGCATTTTGGTGACCTTGTAGCCAGGACCTAGTGTGTTGGTTAAGCTTTTCGCAACTACAAATGGGGATATTGTTCTTGCCAGTTTTTCTGTTCTTTCGCTATGCACTACTTGAAAGCGTGGGAAAATGTCTTTTGGTCGGGTGAACAGGTTCAAAAACTCATCGGTGCGTCCCCTCTTCTGAGGGAGACGATCAAGAAGTCGTGGAAAAGCGGGTGTTCCCATAGGAGTATTTTGTACTTCGGCAGCAATGGCAGCCACCCACCACGGAGTCCAACAAGGGGACGCTGCAGCACTTAACGTGTAAGGCTACAGGCGCCAGCCGTACATTGCCGCTATAACCTTATATATAAACCCAAGAGAGGGCACCTACACAAGGTTAACCCGAGCCGCCTATGAAAACGCAGAAGTAACAGAAGAGAAGAGTAGACAGGACAGTAAAGAAAAGAGATAGGAAAGAAAAAAGGGCAGAGAGGGGGATAGGAAAAGGCGACCAGCCGGTTTCCCCCGGGTGGGTCAGTCCGGGGGTGCCGTCTACGTGAAGCGGAGGCCAAAGAGGTGTGTTGCCTCCGCCGAGGGGCCATGAAGGTCCAAACACCCGGCTTCGGCTCAACCCCCAGGATCCCCTTTTCCCCGGACACGGCTAAGCCACGCACGGTTCAGCGTGGGAGGGTCCGACCCCCATGTGCTCGGGTCCGTGGTGTCGCAACCCACCAAACGCCTGCTTACGCAGGCCCCCTGCGGG